>NW_027284212.1:0-12602 GCF_046629955.1 Centroberyx affinis | reverse complement strand
ACCATGTAACCCATTTACAAAGATAGTCAATGTAAAATTATCTTGTGGTCAACTGTTACATTAAGTATAACTATCTTCCCCTGGGCATTATATTTTGTGTGTGTGTGTGTGTGTGTGTATGCACGTATGTGTGTGCGTGTGTGTTTGTACCGTATGTGTGTTTTAGTGTGCGTGTACTTTGTGTGGGTGTATAGAGGAACAGTATGTGTAATGCATAGGAATGTGTGTGTGGGGGGGGGCAATAAGCGAGTGTGTAAGTCAGTGATAGTACTCACATATGCATGTATATGTAATGCAATTTAATGTAAATGTGATGTAGTTTGTGAATGAGCAATAGAAATGAAAAAAGAAAAACATAAATAAATAAAATGAATTCACAGATACACATAGTAGGTACAGGGATGCCTCACAACACCAGGCTCAGTTTAATGAAGGGCTTTTAAGTTCAGCCCCAGGAAAAAGATAGATACTAGATAGATCAGAAAACAGAAAACCACTCACTGTCACTGGAACCAGATGTCGAAGATCCTCTACTTGTCTCTGAAGCTGCAGAAATACAGAGACACAATGTTGAATAGCACTGAATGAATTTGATAACAGACTTATAACACATACCCCCCCCCCCCTCCCCCCAACACACACACACACACACACACACACACACACACACACACAGACTCACCCTTATGTGTTTTTCTTGTAACCTCGTTTCTGTGTCTTTTGTTTGTGTGTAGCCTAAGTTAACATTTTGTTAACTTTTGTTTTATAGACTTCTATTTCCCCAGGCTAAAGTTATTCTTATTAGCCTGTCTGACATAGGGATGGTCGATGTGAATATAGACGGGAGGAGCAATTTGCATATACTCAAAAATGAAAGTAAAAAGAAGCGGGCGAATGTAGGCTCTTGTTTCTAGCTTAAGCTGTTTGAGCTCAAATCCATTCTTTTTTTTCAGTTCATCACAGCCCATTATCACTAACTGATACGCAAACAAGCTTTAAGTTTCAGTGTGCTGCAGCCTGTACATTTCCATTCCTGGGTTAACTCACCGAGTCTCTCTGCCTCCTCGTTGCAGCCAATCTCTCTCAGTATCTCTAGAGCCACTTTAAGAGCACCGGGCTTGGTGAAGGTTGAAACCAGGACGTCTGTGATGTGGTCGATATCTCTGCTCTCCGTAACGCCTCTGACCCGCGGGTCTTCCCTGCGCTGCAGCAGCCGGGAACAAAACTTCCTCCGCTGGGGCGGACCCAGGTCTTCCAGCATGTCTACTAAAACACGTCTGATACTTTTGTGAGACATTTCTCATCATTCTCCGAGGAGTAAATCGCTGTCCCGTATGTCAACAGTTTTACTCTCAAGGCCACCTCACTGCGGAAGAGATGAGACGCACCCAGCAGCTCCTGTTTCCTGGGTTGGTAAAGTCCGGAGCTTCCTCAAGGCAGAGCTGAGCCTGCAGTGCTGCCTTCAAATACTGTTGGAAAAATCAGAATTATATTCCTCTCAAGGGTTGTCGTCATTTCGGGGCTTTCACATTATATCTGGAGCGAGTGTTTTTTCGCCTGTGCTGAAAATGAATGGGATTTTTGGATTCCGTCTGCCAGTTATTAAAATGGGTGAAATAATGTAGAAGTAGAAATGACATATGACAGTTATTAGGCTACATATTTTAACACATTCATGATTTTTAGAAACTATTTTGCCAACAACCATTGTGTACTAGATGTTGTTATCCTCGCTCCACAAAGCCACTTTATGCTCTAGACCAGTACTGAGCCAAGTATGGCTGGTGATTCTCACCTCTCTTCTGTTTTAGTCTCTCCGATTTGAATCCCGCCTGTCCATATGGAAAGGATCAGAAAACATAAAGAAGGTAGGCCTACAATAGAAAATAAATAAAAATAATAACAAATAAAGTATATAGGCTATAACATAGCATATACTAACATGCTGACATGCACACACACACACACACACACACACACACACACACTCTCTCTCTCTCTCTCTCTCTCTCACACACACACACACACACACACACACACACACACACACACACAGAGTAGCAGGCTCTCTACTAGTCCCCTGCAGCGAATCAGAAAATATGCAAATGAGGGAAAATCTCCGACAGATTTAACAGAAGTAATGCACGTTTTTCCGACCAAAGCCAAAGGCAAAACTCAGGAACACGTTAGCAATGATCTATCGTTACATCTCCATGCAATTTAAGCCAGGATAAATGACTTTTAAACGTGCATGAAAGCTGTCCAAGTTTTGCTGAGAGTTTGCAGCTACGTCACTCATGCGTCTTTTGTGTGTCATTAATTAAATGTGCAACAATGAGATACATTTTTGTTCGGAAACTCCCAGCTCCCCAGTTCTCGTATATGCGCTTATTTACGGCCTATGGCCATAACTGAATTTTCTGTGACATGCACGGATATTTCCTTTACGAAATATGAACACAATATTCTTAACAACCCCCGAAATGATTGGTTCGTGGTTCCTGTGATAGGAACGGGACGCTGTGATGAGGTAAATTAATGTTTAGAATGTTGCAAATTCTCTGCATAATGTTGCACAGTTTACGTTGTTTATGAGTTTATGAGTTTATGAGTTTATGTAAAGTGTCATTTACACAAACCCAGATGAAGATTTGTCACCTTAATAGTGCACTTCAGTAATTTACTAATTTAAAGATAAATGATTTTAGCCGACTTTAACTCCAAAGCCCAGTGCACTCGTTGCCATAACGACGGTAGCCCGGACAGATTTGGCAGTGACACAGCGCGTAGCAAAACACCAAGCTCGTTGATTTCAATTAATTTATTATTATTCATATTGCACGTCCAAAGGAAATGCAGTCAAACCTGTAGCCTATCCCCAGACAGAACAGCGCCTCCCCGAGTGCCGTGAGAGGAGTACAGTCTAGCTTTTTATATGACAATTAAATGTGCATTTTCAATACAATGTATTTGAGTGGAATGAAAAATAAAGAAATGGTGTTCTGCCGTGCTATTCAGCTCATGTCTTCTGATCTCATTCAGCTGTAAAGGAATTAGTTGTAAACTGACTGACAGGTAGTTACATTGTGTATTGACTATTTCTGTTGTTGAGCGCAATGATCATGGCAAGCTGCATATTTATAAAGAATAGAGAACCAGATTAATAGTTCTTTCATTTATGAAGATGGAATATGGAATCTATTTCAGTTATCTCAATTATCAACCATACTACTGAGTGTGTGAGACAGACGGAAGAGTCTAGTATGCTATTTCAACCCGGTCTCCTATGATATCTTTAACATTTCTCAACACAAAAACACAAAAGTGTCCTTGATAACTCAACAATACGATAGGTTAATGTTATGGCCATCCGTTTTAATTATTTCACCTTTGATTCTGAGAAATCAAGTTTTTTTTGTCAGTTTTGGACGATAGCGGAAGGATTAGCCTACCCATGATCCTAGCGAACGTTACTATGAAAAAAGATATAAAAGATATATCTACTGAATATATCAAATATCTAGTACAGCCAAACTAGTAATTACACTGCATCTAGATGATCTATGTTAAGAAAAAAGAAAAAAGATGTTGGTTTATTACAGATATTTTAGCCAGAACAGGAGTCAAACACACACACATTAACCTATCGAATGTTTGAGTTATCAAGGACAATGTTGTGTTTTTGTGTTGAGAAATGTTAAAGATATCATAGGAGACCGGGTTGAAAGAGCACACTGTCAGCTAAACAAATCTACAAAACTAATTTGTATATTGCTTTATTTTGTCATTATTCATTTTGTTACTTATCACTTCTATCCTGTAAACACCTTGTGTAACTTCAACATTCTCATTTTTTTAGTTGAAGTTTTTTCTTGAATGGTTTGCATGGTCCAATCTTGATGAGCTCAGGGCCCAAGAAACCCATTTAAGAGCTCAGACCTTAAACTTTTCTACTTTTTCTACTAAAATTGGCTTCTTTTTTTTTTTTTTTTAAAGAGAACAGTGTTATACAGCTGAATTTTTATATTTTCTCTGTTTTGATTTTTGTTGTTTGAAACTCAAAAAAACTGAATAAAGACAAAAAGTGGTTGAGGAAAACCAAGTGTCCGTCCTGCTGAGTGAGTTCCAGGCCTTTCTGCAGTGGAGGAAGTCAGTCTGTGTGTCTTTACAGCTCTGCCTTCTGATTCTCACTGGTTTCAATGCAGCACAGCCATGTTTTTACAGTTTGGTGAGCCAGACTCTGAAAGTTAAAGATATGAACTTTATCAAAAGAAAGCTACGCTTTCAACAGCATCTGTTGACACCTAATGCTCTATTCTATTCTATTCTATTGACCTGCTGAATGCTGCTGGATGAAAATGATGCTCAGTGGATTCAGGTGTTGAGAATTGTGAGAAAACAGCTCCATCTGCTGGCCATAGAGACACACAGTAGAGCTGAATATATTGAATATATTGATCATCATTTGATGATCTAACTGATCTGAATCGTTTTGCCCTTTCAGCCCTTGAAGATTTTATTTGAATTAAACGAGAATTACAGTGAGTTAAGTGAGATTTTTGACAAGATGAGGAGGAATAATATTAATATTGCTGTTGAATTAAAAACAACAAATGTTGCTCAGCGGGAAAGCAGGAACGTAAATGGAACGATTTCTCTTATCTTACCTTCTCTCCTCTCTTTTCTCCTCTTCTCATCTTGTTTCTTCTCTCCTCTCCTCTTCTCTTCTCCTTTCTCCTCTTCTCTTCTCTCGTCTTCTCTTCTCATCTCGGTTCTTCTCTCCTCGTCTCTTCTCTTCTCTTGACCTGCTGAATGCTGCTGGCTGAAAGAGAAGCTCAGTGGACTCAGGTGCTGAGAAATGAGGAAACAGCACCACCTGCTGGTCTTAGAGACACAGTAGAGAGCTGAGATGGTGACTGAGTACAAGTACGAGTACTTCATCTGGAGTACTTGCTGATACAGAGTACTGATCTAATTCTGACCTGATGTTCTTTCCTCTTTGCACTTTGAGATCTGCTGTAAATGAACAGTGAGTTACAGTGAGTTATTCTGATCATTATTGTTGTTAGAAACAGCAGGACCTCAGAAAACATCACTCAGCAGGCCAAAGTCAATGGAAGGAATCATAACTGACTCCAGTTTAGATTTTTGTAAATGGAGGAATATTTTCTAAAACCTCTCCCCTCTGATTTCTAGAAGAATCCTCTCACAGTATGGAGTTGTAGTTTCTCCTCAGATTCCCTGCAGGTTTCAGACTCACCGCCAGAGGGAGCAGTAAGCCTGTCCAGCCCTGCTGATTCTATCTGATTCTATCTTTTCTAATGTTTCTGTTTCTAATCGTTTTCTACTCTGGTTATATCGCTAATCTTTTTCTGTTTCCACCTGTCTGTCTGTTTCTAATGTGTTTCTATTCTGTTTCTGTTTCATTCTGTTTCTACCTTTTTCTATATGATTCAAATCTGCTCCTCAGATTCCCTGCAGGTTTCAGACTCACCGCCAGAGGGAGCAGTGAGCCTGTCCAGCCCTGCTGTTTCTACTCTTTCTGACGGTTTCTAATGTGTTTCTATCTGTGTCTATCTGTTTCTGTTTCTACCTTTTTCTATTTGATTTGAATCTGTTTCTATCTGTTCCTATCTTCTTCTAATGTGATTCTTTCTGTTTCTACTCTGTTTTAATATGTTTCTACCTGGTTCTATCTATTGCTACTCTGTCTGTTGCTGCAGTTTTTATTTTAGTTTCCTTCCATTCTCACTTCAGAGATTCCCACTGTATCTTGTTAAAAAACAATGTTTAGATTCAAAAAATAAACTGCGGATTAGAGTAATGGTCATGCTTGTGTTTTTACCTATCTATCTATCTATCTATCTATCTATCTATCTATCTATCTATCTATCTATCTATACTGTCACAAAAAATCTACCATGACAACTCGGAAAAAAATGTTTTTGGATAACTACATATATCTTAAATATATATCTTATTCGTAAAACTAATATATCTACTCACATGTTGGCTACATTTCCAAATGTTTTAAAAAAGATGGAAAAATATTTAACAGAACATTTAGAAACCTATTTGAAATATTTTTTGACCATAAACACTTTCTAGTTTCAAATTCCACCATCCAGAGATCTGATTTTTCTCTCAACTCTGGATTCAGTTTGACAACTCTCTCAGAAACTTTATTTTACATTTCACAAATTCAAATTTCCTTCCACAAACAGCACAATCAGTTATAAATACTGAAAACAGGAACATCCTGCACCAGTTGATGCAGTTTTGTATAATCAGCGCCACAGCGCCTCCACCTGGTGTAAATGAGAACTGCAGGGAGAATAAACTTCCCAACAGTTACAGTTAACTGGAAAACATTGGAAAACAGCTCATCAAGCTCTTCTGCAGGACAAACAGTGTGGATCAGTTTCTAAACTACAGTGTTGTTCACCAGCCAACTAGTCAGGCTGTTGATGCTGTTAACTAGAGCCGTGATTCTCAATGTTTTTCATATCAAGTCAACATTAGACAACATTAGGGTCATGGACCCCCATTTGATGAGATTTTGTCTCTTGGACCCAAATCTGAGAATATTTGTATTGTTAGATATGGTATTGTAGGTAGAGATAACAGTGAAGCCAAACAGTCATCTACATTCTCTACTTGGGTTAACTTCTTGTAAATGAAATAATGCTGAATTGTAACAATTCATCAAGTTGCTGGGGACTCCCTGGAACCCCCTCAAGGACCCCTGATGGTACCCGGATCCCACGTTGAAAACCATTGAACTAGAGGAACTGGAGAAGCAGCAGGATGAGACTAAATTTAGGGCTGACCAAGTAAATTAACACCTGACTCTATCTATCTATCTATCTATCTATCTATCTATCTATCTATCTATCTATCTATCTATTGTATTGTATTATATTATGTCGCCACTGGGGGGGTCGACCATAGAAGATTGCAGTTTTTTCTGAATGTTTAAACACTAACAGTGATTTTTGAAGCACTATCTCTGAAACCATTAACACTTGTAGCCAATACATTTTAGTGTGCCAAACTGAATGCACGTTCTCTGCTTTATACTCAGTTTGAAATTTTATAACACACTTTTTGCAAAACTGCAAACACAACTCACTGCTTTACACTCAGTTTGCAATTTACACACTTCTAGCAACACTGTAAACTTGTGGCCAGATTTTTTATGTTCTGTTCTGTTTCTAGCACAAATGTTTTTGTTTTCTTCTACTGCGCTTTTGTTGTTTGAGGAGTTTTACTGTAGAACATTTTGAGAAAAAAAAAAAACTTTTTTCCCTTATTTGTACTGATAGTGTGTTATGTTCGGAATACACATCCTTACTTTACACATTTGGATACCTGTGTGTATGTGTGTTTACTACATGTATGACAAAACTTTATTGTAAACTGCTATGCCCTCCACACAGAAAAAGAAAAAGCCAAAGTGCCAAGAGCCAGAACTTAGCTCTATAGCACTTACTCTCGTTGTTCTCTCCTAACTAGAACTTTGCTTGTGTTGTATGAAAATCTCATGTGTAAGTCGCTTTGGATAAAAGCGTCTGCCAAATGTGAAATTGTAAATTTTAAATTGTTTTTAATTTATACTATCAGTGTGTAGTTGGTGCTTTGTGTGCTTATTCAAATGATGGTTTGTGTGTACTGTATTGACGCAAAAACAATTTTTAAAAGAGTGTGAAGAGTTTTGCAAGAATTGTTTGCTTTTGAAAGAGATGTGTAATGTTTTGCTGGTTTGGTGGAAGGTTTTGTGGTTAGTGTGTAGAGTTTTGCAAAAATAGCCTATAGTTTCAAAGATAGTGCCTAAGCAATCAGAAAAAACTGTAACAGAGTATTGAGTCATTGAGCTGATGCTGGTGAGACTGCACATTTCATTTCTGTGACAGTAAAAAAAAGAAAGTTGTTAGTGTATTTGTTTTACCAAATGGATTCCACTTTATTACAGGTGTTGGAGGTGTGAGAAGCAGAGAACCATCTGCTGCCCATAATATAGCAATTAAATGAGCTGCAGTGTCAGACAGTAGTTTTTTTTTTTCAATGAATGAACCAGCTCAATTAGTTGTAGTTGTCCTAGTAGTAATGGTAAGTAGTGGTAGTAGTAGTATGAGTTGTGGTGGTATTATTAGAAGTATTTGTAATAGTAGTGGTGGTATTACTTGTAGTACCAGTAGTAGCAGTAGCAGTACTGTAGTATAAGTAGTAGTACGGGTAGTAGTAATTGTAGTGGTAGCAGTATTAGCATTAGTTGTAGTAGTAGCAGTTGTAGTAGTAGTGGTAGTAATAGTAGCAGTGTTGGTTGTAGTACAGGAATTGTTCTTCCCTTGTAGCACTTTGTCATTTGTTTTAAATACACAGAGGTAGTGAGTTAATGGATGTTATTGATAATGATGGTGATGATGATGATTATTATTATTATTATTATTAGGGGTCCACCTCTGTTTCTCTGGAGCTCAGAAAGCATAAGACCCACAGAATCCGAGGTAGGCTATGTTTGAAATCTCAGCCGCGGCAACAAACATTACACCAATCGGCCACATGATGGCACTATAACAGGCAACTTTACGTTTTGGCTAATACTTTCTGAACTGATTTACTTAGAATTTAACTTCTTTATTGGATCAAGCTAAATCAAGTGCACACAGTGAACTAATTGTCCACCTTGATAGTTTTCTGCCATTTTGAATTTTCTGAAAAACCTATTTTTGTGAATTCCTCCTTCCATCTCTGGACTGACATGGCAAAAAGTTATCAAAAGATTGCTGGTTTTCCAAACCGTTTGGCCGCCATAGGCCAGTCAGTTTTGGGGCGTGGCACAGGCCATTTCATAAAATAGGCCATAACTTGTGAAATTTTCACAGATTTTGACCAATGTGGTTGTTCTATCATTCTACCTCAACATACCAAATTTTGAATGTAGGTGGCACCACTCAAATGCTCATAACTCCCAAATAATCTTCTTTATGAAGTTGAAATTTGGTGTGCTGTGTCTTGGTCCAATGTGCTAAGGAAATCTTATAAAGTTTCAAGTCTAAACATGGTGCCATTTGCTTAGACCCTGTCAACTGCAACAATTTATGATTATTATTATTAGGATTTATATTATTATTATTAGTATTAGTATTAGTAGTAGTAGTAGTAGTAGTAATGGTAGTAGTAAAAGTAGTAGTAATAGTAGTAGTAGTAGTAGCGTCATCAAATCTCTCCCTCATCAAATCATCCTCTCCCTCAGTCAGTCTGTGATCAGTGGGGGCACCAGAGATTTTCTTTTGCTGGTGCTATGGGGTTACTCGACTTTTCAGCGAGGGTGCTCTGAAATTTAGTATTTCCCATTAATGTGCCGGTCGTCACAGTTTAATTTCTACTGCAGCACCCCCAACACATGTACACACATGCGCACGCACACACACGCAGTACCCGCTCCGCGACAGTTACAATGTCATTCTGTGTTAAACACAAGGCGAGATATTCAGCTCATGGGATACAGATGTAAGGTTCACAAGCCTGCCTACATAAACACACCTCTCTGAATATAAGATTTCACACAATTATGCCACGGATAGGGCTTGCACACAAGCAGCAAGCAACAGACACAAGTTTGTGCACATTTCAGTCTCAGATCCTGAGATCACAAACTCATGCTGCCAGTTACCAACACCTCGACTAATGAATCAACAGTATTCTGTTCCTCCATAGACCTAATGTTATATGAATGAGCATCGCATAGCGATAACTAAACATCGAACAAAAAGTTCGGAAATTTGTGTTTGGTAGATTATTTCTCTGTTGTAACAATGCTTCTTGGCAATACATTTTATACCGTTGGAAAGCCTTTTTATTTCCCTTTTAAATGGTGCCTTATTTGTAAGGAACATGCATTTGTGGGATGAAAATTTGCCAAATCGTCTCTGCCAATGCCAAACAGCTTATTCTGCTGTTGCTATTGACTCTTGTTTTGAGCTTCCAGTACCCCCAGGTGCTGACAATCAGGTACCTGATTGGCACCTGATTGGCAGCACCTGTGAGCATGGGCCCCGCTACAGTGGTCAATTTGTGTCTGCTCCACGAATTGGCATGCCACGTTTGTCTGATCTCGATAAGGCCTGTGCGATAGGGCAACTTCAAGCTGGTGTTCCACAAAAGCAAGTTGTGGCATTATTTGGAGTGAGCCATAGTACCATCTCCAAACTGAAGGCCAAGTTCCATGAAACGAGGGATGTCAGAGACAGACCGCGAAGTGGGCGTCCCAAGAAGACGACACCCCAAGAAGACCGGTTCCTCACCCTTTCAGCACTTAGGAACCGTAGGCTGTCTTCTACAGATTTGCAGTCAAGGTTTGCAGGACGATATGGCACACGGCTCTCGGCCCAGACGATCCGGAACAGACCGCATGCAGCCAATCTCCGGGCTCATGGGGCTGCCAGGAGGCCTGCCACGACCGCCCTTCACCGTCAGGCCCGTTTGCGCTGGTGTCGGCAACACCTGCACTGGAACCTGAACATGTGGAGGAACATTATGTTCAGCGATGAGTCCAGATTCTGCCTACGGAAGTTGGATCGTAGGGTCAAAGTGTGGAGAAGACGGGGAGAACGCTATGCTGATTGCTGCGCCGATAGAGTAACACCTTTTGGTGGAGGCAGTGTGATGGTGTGGGGCGGCATCTCCATCACTGGAAAAACGAGGCTTGTCATCATTGGAGGCAATCTCAATGCAGAGAGATATCGAGATGAGATTCTGCAACCAGTGGCAATCCCATATCTCCACAGTCTGGGACCGAACTCCATCCTCCAAGATGACGGAGTAGAGAGAATGGAATGGCCTGCCAACAGTCCTGACCTCAACCCAATTGAACACTTATGGGATCAGCTTGGGCGTGCTGTTCGTGCTAGAGTGACCAACACAACCACGTTGGCGACAAATCCTGGTTGAGGAGTGGAATGCCATCCCACAGCAGTGTGTGACCAGGCTGGTGACCAGCATGAGGAGGAGGTGCCAGGCTGTTGTGGCTGTGTATGGTTCTTCCACACGCTACTGAGGCTCCTGACTGTTTGTTAAATAAATTGTAAAATTGCCAATATGTCTTGTTTCTTCCTTGTTACTGATAGACTTCAATCATCCAATCCACCAAACAACACCAAACAAGAGTCAATAGCAACAGCAGAATAAGCTGTTTGGCATTGGCAGAGAAGATTTGGCAAATTTTACATGAGCGCAACCCACATACTCAGCTGTGCTGCTCATCCCACAAATGCATGTTCCTTACAAATGAGGCACCATTTAAAAGGGAAATAAACAGGCTTTCCAACTGTATAAAATGTATTGCCAAGAAGCATTGTTACAACAGAGAAATAATCTACCAAACACAAATTTCCGAACTTTTTGTTCGATGTTTATAAGGAGTCAGAATGTGTGCCTCAACCACCAAATGCATTAAATTTATAATAGGCAACAGAGGAGAAAAAATCATGCACTTACCATTATGTGCAATTTAATGTTACAGTGCAACTAAGAGTCTTACATTTTCTGGTAAACCAAAATATCGCGGGCAGGTGCAGGTCCCCTTCCTCATCTCCATCCTCCGGCTTTTCTTGGTCCTGGTCAGTGACTACTAGCGTTGTGTCTACACTTTCGTGAGACCCATTATCACCTGTATTATGTTCACAATCACTCTCGTTTCCAGGTTTTGATTGAGTCTCCACACTTGGACGTTTATGGAGTAAAAAACAATCCATGGTAACTTAACTAATGCTACAAAAAATTGCGCTCTGGCCTCTGGCTAACAGGAAGTGGAAGGTCAAAAGTTCAATGCGTGCTGCGCCCATTGGCCGAATCAGATCACCTGTGTTGGCTTTATGTTTTTTAGTCTAAAAATAATTGGTTTGTTTTATTAATGTATTTATTGATTTTTTTAAATTATAAATTATAGTATTCACACATTAAAAACTACAATTTCTAAATAAACCACTGAAATGTCTTGGGGGTGCTAGGGGGGTGCTATGGCTATCCTAGGGGTAGCTACAGCACACCCAAGCCCTCCCTGGCGCCGCCTATGTCTGTGATCCCCACATGCTTCCAAGAGGGCCACCATTGTTCCAGTCCCCAAGAAACCTATAGTCACCTGCCTCAGTGACTACTGGCCCCTTGCACTGACATCTGTAGTGATGAAGTGCTTCGAGTGGATAGTCAAGACCCACATCTGCTCCTCCCTACCTGACACTCTAGACCCTTTCCAATTTGCTTACTGCTCCAACAGATCTACGGATGATGCCATCGCCATGGCGCTGCACACTGCCCTCTCCCATCTGGACAAGGGGAACACTTATGTGAGGATGCTGTTTGTGAAAAAGGCTGCCTCTTGAGGCTATTCTTGCCATTATCCCCCTTATTCCCCCTACTCTCTCTCTCCCCCTGGATTTTCAGCCTATCACAGCACAGATTGCGGATTTAGCTCATCTTCCTCCGTCAGACCGAAAGTTGAAAGTTGTGTAGGACACTCGCCGGGTAACATCCGACTTCATTAATATGTGTAAATACAACCAATCGTCACCTGGTGAGCAGTGCGTCCAATGGAAAGTGAG
>NW_027284211.1:30000-33700 GCF_046629955.1 Centroberyx affinis | reverse complement strand
TGTTGCCAAAGCAGAGATTCAAACATAAATGAGATAGAAATAAAGTAAAATAAAATGAAATAAACTGCATATTAAATATATAGATTCATCACAGAATATTTCTGGACAGTAACAACAATAACAGTGATGATTACAAAAAAAACAAAGTTAAAGAAGAGTTTACAGAGTTGATGTGTTTCTTAGATTATGGCATGACATCATCATGACATCATCATGACATCACACACTGAGCACAGAGTTCTACTGTTTCAACATTTTCTCCAAGCAGGAGAAACATTTTTTCGTTGATACTGAGATTTTTAAAGTTCTCTATTCTTTCAGAGATTTTAGAGAAGCCTGTGTTCCTGATGTGTTCATCTACAGCTAGCTGCTGGTCTCTCCTGCCCGTCTCTACAGCTAGCTGCTGGTCTCTCCTGCCCGTCTCTACAGCTAGCTGGACTCTCCTACCTGTCTCTATAGCTAGCTGCTGGTCTCTCCTGCCTGTCTCTATAGCTAGCTGTCTCTCCCCCTCTCTCTCTCCCTCTCTCTCTCTCTCTGTCTTTCTCTCTCAGTTAATTGCCTACTGCTGTGGATTTAATTTATATCAGAATTTTCATTTCAGAAATTTCATTTAATTTGCCTAATATTGTTATATCTATTACTGCTGTCAAAATACTGCAACAGTACTGAACTAGTAGTAATTACTGCAGGATCGATTCTCCACCAATAATGCAAAGTGCACCTTCTTCCATCTGAAGCTCATTAACTGTTCAGATCTTTAACCCGGCTGAGGTTCTGGACGTTCTTGTTGGCTGGAAAAACTTAATTTAGCTGCTAAAGAATGCAGGAGACAATCCAATCAGCCAGGTCAAAGTCTGTCCAGTGACAGCTGGACCTGTCCTCCTGACCTGCAGGTTCATCGGGGAGGAGTCTGTAGCTGCTGGAGACCGTCTGGAGCTGACGGACAGTCCGACTTGGATCATCGACCCCATCGATGGAACTGTCAACTTCGTCCACAGGTCAGCATCTCCACCAAGAACCCTTTAGTCCAGCAGTATCTCCACCAAGAACCCTTCAGTCCAGCAGCATCTCCACCAAGAACCCTTTAGTCCAGCAGTATCTCCACCAAGAACCCTTTAGTCCAGCAGTATCTCCACCAAGAACCCTTTAGTCCAGCAGCATCTCCACCAAGAACCCTTCAGTCCAGCAGTATCTCCACCTAGAACCCTTCAATCCAGCAGTATCTCTACCTAGAACCCTTTAGTCCAGCAGTATCTCCACCTAGAACCCTTCAGTCCAGCAGTATCTCCACCTAGAACCCTTCAATCCAGCAGTATCTCCACCTAGAACCCTTTAGTCCAGCAGTATCTCCACCAAAAACCCTTCAGTCCAGCAGTATCTCTACCTAGAACCCTTCAGTCCAGCAGTATCTCCACCTAGAACCCTTCAGTCCAGCAGTATCTCCACCTAGAACCCTTCAATCCAGCAGTATCTCCACCTAGAACCATTTAGTCCAGCAGTATCTCCACCAAAAACCCTTCAGTCCAGCAGTATCTCCACCTAGAACCCTTCAGTCCAGCAGTATCTCCACCTAGAACCCTTCAATCCAGCAGTATCTCCACCTAGGACCTTTTAGTCTAGCAGTATCTCCACCAAAACCCTTCAGTCCAGCAGTATCACTACCTAGAACCCCTCAGTCCAGCAGTATCTCATTCAGTTCCCTGCTTATCACACATAAGTTCCTAACCTGCTTCAGTTCCAGTGTCTTCACTGGTTTCACTGGTTGTTTGTTCTTACAGGTTTCCCTTTGTGGCGATCTCCATCGCCTTCGCTGTCAACAAGCAGGTAAATGTGTTTTGTTAGTCTGAGCTGTGGAAAGACTCCAGCTGACTGGAAATGTTTATTCAAATCAGCACATTTCTATCAGCAGATTCCTGGATGAGCTGCATGTGTGAAAAGCTTTAATATTCTCAGCCAATCTCCTCTGAGACTGAAGAGCTGAGAAAAGAAGTCGGTTAAGATGTAGAAGATGTTTGTCTGTTTCTGCAGACGGAGTTCGGTATCGTCTACAGCTGTGTGGAGGACAAACTGTACTGCGCTCAGAGGGGAGGAGGAGCGTTCCTCAACGGAGAACCGCTGCACACCTCCGGACAGGAAGGTGACATCACTTTCCTTTTTTCATGACTTCTCAGGTTGGAATGACATCCACCGGTTAAACGCATGCTATTGCAATTGAAATCTGCTATTGGCAGATCTTGGTTCCTATTGGCTGATCCATGACAAAACAACTAACCTACATCACAGGTAACCAAGATCGGCCAACAGCAGATTGCAATTGCAATAGCATGCTTTTAGGTAAAGTAGAATTGATGTTAAGGTGGTTTAGGTTCATTCTAATCCTCTTTCCGGTCCAATCAGACATCAGCCGGTGTCTGGTGGTGACGGAGATCGGAGCGGAGCGGGACGACCTGGCGTTGTCCACCATGACCTCCAACATCTTCAGGCTGCTGAAGCTCCCGGTCCACGGGTGAGAGAGGAGAAACCAGAAGACACCAGAACAACACCTCACTGCAACCAGTCTGGGTTTACCAAGACTGACACCAGAACCATCAGTGGACACTTTTAGTGTCCCATGATGGTCTAAATTATGTTTCAAAGGCTTTTCCGCCCCTCTAAGAGTAAAAGACTGAGAGAAACACAGCATACTTGGAATTTAAATGTTCAATATTGGCACAAAATGATCAGCTATCATCAGGTTCAATCCAAAAATATCTTTGGTCTTCAAAACCCCAGATAAGCTGAACCTTGTCCTGGTTGTGGTGTTCATGGTGTTCGTGAACTGGAATAAAACCTTGAAAAATCGCACTACTGAAAAAAACAGTGCAGGAAAACCCACTGCTGCAAAGTATTGATCCAGTATTGATTCTTGCTGCACATCAAGTATCTAGAAAAAGTTCTTTTATTTTACATGAGATAAAAAGTTTAGTAGCGACCGATGCGTTTCGCTTCCTGCTTCTTCAGCTTCGCCCCTCAGAAAGAGACGGGCTTTGGGTTATAAAGGAACTTTCTCTAGAGACTTTTCTTCTTTAGTTTGTGGAGTGAAACCTTCTTCTTCTCTGCCTGCAGCGTGCGGGCGGTGGGGACGGCGGCGGTCGACATGTGCCTGGTGGCGACAGGAGGAGCCGACGCCTACTATCACATCGGGATGCACTGCTGGGACATCGCCGCCTCCGCCATCATCGTGCAGGAGGCCGGAGGCGTCGTCATGGATACCGACGGTCTGTTAGATGTCATGTTTCGACATCGCTGCTGAACGATCCGTTTTCCTCCCATCAGCCTTAACTTCCCGTCTGTCTGCAGGTTCACAGTTCGACATGATGTCCAGGAAGGTCATCGCAGCGAGCTCCTCCGCTGTGGCCGATCGGATCGCGCGAGTCGTCCGGGCTTTCCCTTGTCGCCGTGACGACGAGGATCTATCCGAGTGTGTATGCGGAGCGTCCGGCGACCGCGACACCGCCGAGAACGGAGTCTGATACCGACCAGGGATTCAAACGTCTTGATCCAGGAGACGTTTCATGAAGCGGCGTCTCCATCGGGGTTCATGAAGGTTTCAGTCCAGAGAGGTCAGACTGAACTGATCTGGATCCTGGTGGACACCGCTGCCATAAAGCATAGTTATAACTCATCTTATATTTTCAGGTTTTATTTGTGGGCCGTTGTT
>NW_027284211.1:0-27500 GCF_046629955.1 Centroberyx affinis | reverse complement strand
CATAATCCTCCACACCAATACCTCCTTTAATAACATAACAACCTTTATTAAGCCTTAATAACCTCGTTAATAACCTTTATTAAGCCTTAATAACCTCGTTAATAACCATTATTAAGCCTTAATAACCTCATTAATAACCATTATTAAGCCTTAATAACCTTGTTAATAACCTTTATTAAGCCTTAATAACCTCGTTAATAACCTTTATTAAGCCTTAATAACCTCATTAATAACCATTATTAAGCCTTAATAACCTTGTTAATAACCATTATTAAGTGTTTGATCTTTAGTGTTTCTGTCTGTCTCCCTCAGATATCCTTTTGTTGCTGTTTCCATCGGCTTCGCTGTCAACAAGCAGGTCAGTTAGACTACAGACCGCCTGAGTCCAGGTCAGACCGCCTGAGTCCAGGTCAGACCGCCTGAGTCCAGGTCGGTTAGACTCTGGTTAAGAAACCTGTTTACAAACTCTCTGACAGGCTGGTTAACTGCCCGGTTAACTGACCGGTTAACAGACCGGTTAACTGACCGGTTAACAGACTCTCTGACAGGCTGGTTAACTGACCGGTTAACAGACCGGTTAACTGACCGGTTAACAGACTCTCTGACAGGCTGGTTAACTGACTGGTTAACAGACCGGTTAACAGACTGGTTAACTGACCGGTTAACTGACCGGTTAACTGCCCGGTTAACAGACCGGTTAACTGACCGGTTAACAGACTCTCTGACAGGCTGGTTAACTGACTGGTTAACAGACCGGTTAACAGACTGGTTAACAGACTGGTTAACTGCCCGGTTAACTGCCCGGTTAACTGCCCGGTTAACAGACCGGGTAACAGACGGTCTGTCCCTGTCTGTCCAGGTGGAGTTCGGTGTGGTCTACAGCTGTATTGAAGACAAGATGTTCACAGCCAGAAGAGGGAAGGGAGCGTTCTGTAACGGACGACCACTGCAGGTTTCTGATCAGAAAGGTCAATCAATAACTAACTTATCAATAACAGACATGGTGTACTTGTCAATAACAGACATGGTTTACTTATCAATAACAGACATGGTGTACTTATCAATAACAGACATGGTTTACTCAGATCAGCATTGTTAAAATGGTAAAATGGTAAGAAGTGGTTTGGTCTGGTGTTGTAATTATATAGTATATCTGTAAGGTGCAGTATGATGTATAGTATAGTAATGTGTAGTGTAGTATGGTATAATATAATGTACTATAGTATGGTACAGTGTAGTATAGTATGTTGTAGCATAGTATAATGTAATATGGTATAGTATACAATGTTGTATAGTAAAGTGTACTAATGTAATATAGTATGGTGTACTATAGTATGGCAGAGTGTAGTATGTTGTATAGTGTACTATAGCATGGTGTAGTATAGTGTACTATAGCATGGTGTACTATAGTATGGTGTAGTATAGCATGGTGTACTATAGTATGGTGTACTATAGCATGGTGTAGTATGGTATAGTGTAGTATAGTATTGTACTATAGCATGGTGTACTATAGCATGGTGTACTATAGCATGGTGTAGTATAGTATGGTGTACTATAGTATGGTGTACTATAGTATGGTGTACTATAGCATGGTGTACTATAGCATGGTGTAGTATAGTATGGTGTACTATAGTATGGTGTAGTATGGTATAGTGTAGTATAGTATTGTACTATAGCATGGTGTACTATAGTATGGTGTACTATAGCATGGTATAGTATAGTATGGTGTACTATAGTATGGTGTACTATAGCATGGTGTACTATAGCATGGTGTAGTATAGTATGGTGTACTATAGCATGGTGTAGTATAGTGTAGTATGGTATTGTACTATAGCATGGTGTAGTATAGCATGGTGTACTATAGCATGGTGTAGTATAGCATGGTGTACTATAGCATGGTGTAGTATGGTATAGTGTAGTATGGTATTGTACTATAGCATGGTGTAGTATAGCATGGTGTACTATAGCATGGTGTACTATAGCATGGTGTAGTATAGCATGGTGTACTATAGCATGGTGTAGTATAGCATGGTGTAGTATAGCATGGTGTACTATAGCATGGTGTAGTATAGCATGGTGTAGTATAGCATGGTGTAGTATAGCATGGTGTACTATAGCATGGTGTAGTATAGCATGGTGTAGTATAGCATGGTGTACTATAGCATGGTGTAGTATAGCATGGTGTAGTATAGTATGGTGTAGTATAGTATGGTGTAGTATAGCATGGTGTAGTATAGCATGGTGTACTATAGTATGGTGTAGTATAGTATGGTGTATTATAGCATGGTGTAGTATGGTATAGTGTAGTATGGTATTGTACTATAGCATGGTGTAGTATAGCATGGTGTAGTATAGCATGGTGTACTATAGCATGGTGTAGTATAGCATGGTGTACTATAGTATGGTGTACTATAGCATGGTGTACTATAGCATGGTGTAGTATAGTATGGTGTACTATAGTATGGTGTACTATAGCATGGTGTACTATAGCATGGTGTAGTATAGTATGGTGTACTATAGCATGGTGTACTATAGCATGGTGTACTATAGCATGGTGTACTATAGCATGGTGTAGTATAGTATGGTGTACTATAGTATGGTGTACTATAGCATGGTGTACTATAGCATGGTGTAGTATAGTATGGTGTACTATAGTATGGTGTACTATAGCATGGTGTACTATAGCATGGTGTAGTATAGTATGGTGTACTATAGCATGGTGTACTATAGCATGGTGTACTATAGCATGGTGTAGTATAGCATGGTGTAGGCTAATATGGTAATAATGTAATGTAATTGATCTCAGAAGTTGTATAGAAAACAGAATATCATGTGGTGATCCTCTGAGCCAATCAGAACACAGTCCTCAAACAGCTGACCTCTGACCTGTGGTGTTTACTTCCTGTCAGAAATCAGCCAGTCCATCATTTCCACTGAGTTCGGGTCCAGCAGAGACCCGGAGGCCGTGGACAAGATCTTCTCCAGCATGAGGAAGATCCTCTGCATCCCTGTCCACGGGTACGCAGAATACTGAGTACTGTAATACTGTAATACTGCAATACTGCAATACTGTAATACTGCAATATCAATTAATCAATCGATCAGACTTTATTTGCACTTATCAGAAAAACAAATGTAACACAAAGCGCTTCACAGACTAAAAGTTGATAAGACACAATAAATCTAGGGAAACACCAGAGACAAGATTAAAACAAAACAATATAATATAAGATATGGGTAAAAACATTAAAAACCCTAAAATGTTGTGTTAAGATGTAAAATCTGGACTGAAAGGTAAGTCTTTGCTTTTAAAAATGTCTGCAGCCTGCTGGAGGGTCAGAGACCAGGACCACACAAACTAAAACCTGCCTCGCCGCGGCTTTTTGTTTTGACTTTCGGGACGAATAAAAGGCCGCCGCCGGGAGACGGAGCGTTCTGATTGGTTCATCAGCTCAGAGAAGGTCTGAGAGAGCGCTGGGTGCAAGGCCACCAAGAGCTTTAAAAACCAGGAAAAGGATCTGAAAACCAACCTGAAACTAACAGTCTGCTGCCAACAGGTTTCAGACCACGAGGAGAGCTCTGCACCTCCTGGAGGTGATGAAAGCATTAATGTCTCTGTTAGTCTTGGAAACATTTCTAATATGCGGCTCAAAATTTAGGTCTGAATCATAAATATGTCCTAAGTTTTTACCTGATGGATTTTAATGCCAGTGACTGCAGCCTTGTGGTCAGTTTCTCCCTCTGAGCCTCAGGACCAAAAAACAAAACTTCAGTTTTGTCCTGGTTGAGCTGTAGAAAACTGGGCCATCCGTAATTTGATCTGTAAAATCCAGTTAAAAAGAGCATCGATTGGCTCTGTGTCATCAGGATCAGGATCAGCATTAGGATCAGGATCAGGATCAGGATCAGGATCAGGATCAGTGTAGAGCTGTGTGTCAGGCTTCCTGATGACGCTCCCAAGCAGAAGCATGTAAAGATTAAAAAGTAAAGGACCTGAAATTGAACCTTGGGGGACACCGTATGTCATTCTTACCTCAGTCAGTTCAGATCTAAACCAGTTAAACCAGACCGAGCTGCAAAGTCTTTTTAAAAGAACAGTGAGTGATCAAAGGCTGTGCAGAGTGCAGTACTGCACTACAACACTAATACTGCAGTACTGTAGTACTGTACTACAACACTAATACTGCAGTACT
Organism: Centroberyx affinis; assembly: GCF_046629955.1. Classification (NCBI taxonomy): domain Eukaryota; kingdom Metazoa; phylum Chordata; class Actinopteri; order Beryciformes; family Berycidae; genus Centroberyx; species Centroberyx affinis. The sequence continues at coordinate 23,307 of NW_027284211.1, read as the reverse complement.
GTACTACAACACTAATACTGCAGTACTGTAGTACTGTACTACAACACTAATACTGCAGTACTGTACTACAACACTAATACTGCAGTACTGCACTACAACACTAATACTGCAGTACTGCACTACAACACTTATACTGCAGTACTGTACTACAACACTAATACTGCAGTACTGCACTACAACATGTTTCCTGATATCAGATTTGTCCACTAACAGATTTCCGGGGGGGGGATTTGATTTTCTCTAACCGATCACTAGAGCCCGACGTCATTTTAAGTCGATGCTGATGCGTAACCATGACGACACCAGAGACGGTTCAGACAGTATAGAAGATCTTTGACAACATGGAGCCAAGAAAAAACAAAGTATGACGACTTCTAATGGATTCAGAACAGCTGGACAGCAGCGTCCATCTTGTCTACAGCGTCTCCATTGTTGTTGTTACTCCTCCTTGGTTCCAGAGCACAGCTTAGTCCCGCCCCCGTGGCTCTGATTGGCTAATCGTTAGTCCCGCCCCCGTGGCTCTGATTGGCTAATCGTTAGTCCCCCCCGGCGCTCATCGGACCGATCATTTTTCAACAGAGAATCCTCTGTCTCGTGTCACGATGCCAGACCAGAATCAGTCAGCTGTGGAGTGGGCGGAGTCAAAGGTCTGGACCCAGGCAACTACAATACTGCAATACTGTAATACCAGGTTCATGTGTTTCAGGATGTGATGTCACAGTTCATGTGTTTTCAGGATGTGATGTCACAGTTCATGTGTTTTCAGGATGTGATGTCACAGTTCATGTGTTTCAGGATGTGATGTCACAGTTCATGTGTTTTCAGGATGTGATGTCACAGTTCATGTGTTGCAGGATGTGATGTCACAGTTCATGTGTTGCAGGATGTGATGTCACAGTTCATGTGTTTTCAGGATGTGATGTCACAGTTCCTGTGTTGCAGGATGTGATGTCACAGTTCATGTGTTGCAGGATGTGATGTCACAGTTCATGTGTTGCAGGATGTGATGTCACAGTTCATGTGTTTTCAGGATGTGATGTCACAGTTCCTGTGTTGCAGGATGTGATGTCACAGTTCATGTGTTGCAGGATGTGATGTCACAGTTCATGTGTTGCAGGATGTGATGTCACAGTTCATGTGTTTTCAGGATGTGATGTCACAGTTCATGTGTTTCAGGATGCGCGGTGCGGGCACGGCGGCGGTCAACATGTGTCTGGTGGCGTCCGGCTGTGTCGAGGCTTACTATGAGATCGGGATCCATGTGTGGGACATCGCCGCCGGGTCGCTCATCGTGTCGGAGGCCGGCGGCGTCCTGATGGACGTGGGAGGTGGGAGGAGCCACTGGCTGATGTCATTAGACTGCTACAGAGCTTTGTGACTGCAAGCTGCTTTTTAATGTTTTAATGTCATTTCTTTAGAACTTTGCATTCAGTTCAAAGTCATGAACTAAACAGTTTTTCTATGAAGTCTTCAGCCACCGAGATGTTTTGCTCTTAATAATAATGAAGAGTATCGGGGGCACAGGAGGGTAAGAAATATATTTAGGGAACAAAAAGTTGAGATTTTTTGAAGAAAAAAATCAAAACTTGAGATTTAAATGGAAATAAACTTTTGAGAAAAAAGTCAAAATCAACTTTTGAGATTTAAGTCGAAATAAACATAATTTGGATTTATTATAAGCTCATTAGAAGCTGCAGAGGAGGAAAAAACTTTATTTCTCATGTCAGGCAGCCGGACGCCACATCGTCACTGAGAGCCTGAATATTTATTTTTCTCAAGTTGATTTAAATGTTTTTCTCAACAGTTTTGACTTAATTTGTTGTCCCTCCTGAGCGCCCCCCCCCTCCCCCTCCCCCCCCCCCCCCCCCCCCCCTCCTCCTCATGATCAGACTCATGAAGCTCTCCGCCCGGCTGTCTGCAGGCGGAGAGCTGGACCTGATGTCCAGGAGAGTCGTCGCCGCCAACAGCAGGAGCATCGCTGAGCGAATCGTCAGAGAGATCGACGGCTTCGCTCCGCAGAGAGACGACGCCCCCCCGCCCAGAGCCTGAGGGCCGGCCGCCGTTTCTATGGCGATGAACACGACGGATCCGATCAGAAGAGCTGAACGGTGGCGCCAAATTTCCATAAAATGTATTTACTCGCTCGAGACGTTTTTAGTGAAGTTTGTGACAAACAGAAAGACGTTCGTCAGATAAGAAATGAAACGTCTGAACGTCAGAAGGCTCCGTCTGTCATCACAGTGTGTATTTATATATTTATATATATTACATTAGATTGTACAAACTGTATTTCTGTGTTTTGTCTTTGGTTGAAAACTGACATCTGGCCGACGTCAGCGGACACCAAAGAACAAGAACAGCTTGTCCAATAGGAATCCTTCCTGGAAGACTTCCTCTTTCTGGATGTTTTTCAGACTGAAACTGAATTCATTTCTTCAGTTTGACACTTGGATCAAACGGCTGCCGTCTGTATTTAGCTGAATATTTTTGTGAGTTTTTTAAAACACAGCTGTACTTTTTACATCTTCACTGTTAGAGGAGAGGGAATTTTTCATTTGTCAGCTGATATGTGTTGTATTTATCACTGCAATCGATGAACTGTATTATAAAGAAAATGTGTGTGTGTGTGTGTGTGTGTACTGAAACCAAATTCAATAAAGTTATCATTTTTTAGAAAGACCAAGTATCTGCACATCGTCAGTAGAAAACAGAACGGACAGCAGATTTGAATAAATTATTTATTGAAACAGTTAAAGTGCAGAAAACCTGAACCACTGATAACACTGAGCTGAAGGAGGTTGAGGGTTCGACGCCCGGCCAGACCGCCGTGCTGGAACAACCGATCGGTGCTTCAGACTTCGTTTAAAAACCCATTGACTTGCATTAGCATCGCTAATAAACGCTAACAGGAGGCTAGCGCTCCAGATCAGAGACGATGGAAAGATGCTAAGATCCTCAGGAGGCTCGTTAGCATCGTTAGCATCGTTAGCTCGTTAAGGCATCAACACACACTCCAAACCTCCTGTCATGTGATTGGCTGCTTACTGTCCTCCGACATGGCGGCTAACGGCCAGGATCTACTTCCTGCTTCATCTCGGCTTCTTTTCTTCTAGAAAAGTCTTTTACTGTAAAGCAGCAGCTGAAGCCGATTATCCATCGATCAGATGTTCAATGACATTAATCCATCAATATAATATCTGTAATATCTGTCCAGCAGCACACTGATACTGCAGTACTAGTACTGTGAGTACTGTGAGTACTAGTACTGTGAGTACTGTGAGTACTATAACACAGGAACAAGACTGATGTCCAGCTCAGGATGAGGACTGACGGGAGGCCAGGCTGTGTATTATATTATTAGGTGTTTGTGTTTCATGCCTCGGACTGACAGACCAGACCGCTAAGATTAACTTTATTATTCAGACTCTCCAGACTCTTCAGACTCTCCAGACTCTTCAGACTCTTCAGACTCTCCAGACTCTTCAGACTCTTCAGACTCTCCAGACTCTTCAGACTCTTCAGACTCTTCAGACTCTCCAGACTCTCCAGACTCTTCAGACTCTTCAGACTCTTCAGACTCTTCAGACTCTCCAGACTCTCCAGACTCTCCAGACTCTCCAGACCTCGGTTCACTTCAACTTTCACTCTTTGTTCCTCGGACCGATTCTCATCCCCAAAATAAAAGTCGTGGGTTGCTATGGTGACAGAACGCCTCGGCCTGACCGGCTCACATCATCAAGAGGCGTCGTACCTGCCGCTCGGTCGGGGGCGGGGGGGGCGGGGGGGCCAGAGGGCAAAGGTCACCTTTCAGTCTGAATGGAGAGAGTCCATGTTTCCTGAGAGGAACACTGCTGATCAGAGTCTGAGGAGAGACAGACAGGTTACTGACAGACAGACAGGTTACTGACAGACAGACAGACAGGTTACTGACAGACAGACAGGTTACTGACAGACAGACAGACAGGTTACTGACAGACTGACAGACAGACAGACAGGTTACTGACAGACAGACAGGTTACTGACAGACTGACAGACAGGTTACTGACAGACAGACAGACAGACAGACAGGTTACTGACAGACAGACAGACAGGTTACTGACAGACAGACAGGTTACTGACAGACTGACAGACAGGTTACTGACAGACAGACAGACAGGTTACTGACAGACAGACAGGTTACTGGCAGACTGACAGACAGACAGGTTACTGACAGACAGGTTACTGACAGACAGACAGACAGGTTACTGACAGACTAACAGGTTACTGACAGACTGACAGGTTACTGGCAGACAGACAGGTTACTTACAGACTGACAGACAGACAGACAGGTTACTGACAGACTGACAGACAGGTTACAGACAGACAGGTTACTGACAGACAGACAGGTTACTGACAGACAGACAGACAGGTTACTAACAGACAGACAGGTTACTGACAGACAGGTTACTGACAGACTGACAGACAGGTTACCGCCGACAGACAGACAGGTTACTAACAGACAGGTTACTGACAGACAGGTTACCGCCGACAGACAGACAGGTTACTGACAGACAGGTTACTGACAGACAGACAGGTTACTGACAGACTGACAGACAGGTTACCGCCGACAGACAGACAGGTTACTGACAGACTGACAGACAGGTTACTGACAGACAGACAGACAGGTTACTGACAGACAGACAGACAGACAGGTTACTGACAGACAGGTTAATGACAGACAGACAGACAGACAGACAACAGACAGGTTACTGACAGACAGACAGGTTACTGACAGACAGACAGGTTACTGACAGACAGACAGACAGACAGGTTACAGACAGACAGACAGACAGGTTACTGACAGACAGACAGGTTACTGACAGACAGACAGACAGGCAGACAGACAAGCAGACAGGCAGACAGACAGACAGGCAGACAGACAGGTTACTGACAGACAGACAGACAGGCAGACAGACAGACAGACAGGTTACAGACAGACAGACTGACAGACTGACAGACAGACAGGTTACTGACAGACAGACAGACAGACAGGTTATGACAGACAGACAGGTTACTGATAGACTGACAGATAGACAGGTTACTGACAGACAGACAGGTTACAGACAGACAGACAGACAGGTTACAGACAGACAGACAGACAGGTTACAGACAGACAGGCAGACAGGTTATAGACAGACAGACAGGTTACAGACAGACAGACAGACAGACAAGCAGACAGGCAGACAGACAGACAGGCAGACAGACAGGTTAGAGACAGACAGGTTACAGACAGACAGACAGACAGGTTACTGACAGACAGACAGGTTACAGACAGACAGACAGACAGACAAGCAGACAGGCAGACAGACAGACAGGCAGACAGACAGGTTAGAGACAGACAGGTTACAGACAGACAGACAGACAGGTTACTGACAGACAGACAGACAGGTTACAGACAGACAGACAGACAGACAGGTTACAGACAGACAGACAGACAGGCAGACAGGTTATAGACAGACAGCCAGACAGACAGGTTACTGACAGACAGACAGGTTACAGACAGACAAGCAGACAGGCAGACAGACAGACAGACAGACAGGTTACAGACAGACTGACTGACAGACAGACAGACAGACAGACAGACAGACAGACAGACAGACAGACAGACAGGTTACTGACAGACAGACAGACAGAGAGACAGACAGACAGCCAGACAGACAGACAGACAGGTTACAGACAGACAGGTTACAGACAGACAGACAGGTTACTGACAGACAGACTGACAGACAGACAGGTTACTGACAGACAGACAGACAGACAGGTTATGACAGACAGACAGGTTACTGACAGACTGACAGACAGGTTACTGACAGACAGACAGACAGACAGACAGGTTACAGACAGACAGGTTACAGACAGACAGACAGACAGGTTACTGACAGACAGACAGACAGGTTACAGACAGACAGACAGACAGACAGGTTACAGACAGACAGACAGACAGGCAGACAGGTTATAGACAGACAGACAGACAGACAGGTTACTGACAGACAGACAGGTTACAGACAGACAAGCAGACAGGCAGACAGACAGACAGACAGACAGGTTACAGACAGACTGACTGACAGACAGACAGACAGACAGACAGACAGACAGACAGACAGACAGACAGGTTACTGACAGACAGACAGACAGAGAGACAGACAGACAGCCAGACAGACAGACAGACAGGTTACAGACAGACAGGTTACAGACAGACAGACAGGTTACTGACAGACAGACTGACAGACAGACAGACAGACAGACAGACAGGTTACAGACAGACAGACAGGTTACTGACAGACAGACAGACAGACAGACAGACAGACAGACAGGTTACTGACAGACAGACAGAGAGACAGACAGACAGACAGGTTACTGACAGACAGACAGAGAGACAGACAGACAGGTTACAGACAGAATAAAGTTTGTCATTAAAATGTTCAGATGTGAAGTCAGATATTGATATCAGAAGATATTGTCTGATCAGAAGTCATTTTCCCAGCAGCCTCCACTGACCGTGCGAAGGCGCTGAGCGTACAGTGGCTCCGCCTCCTGAGGTCTTCTGGTCGGCACGGCGACCAGCCAGCGCCTCAGCTCTGACATCATCTCCGCCGGGCCGAAGAGGACGGCCGGGTCGGCCCCGCTCCGCTCCACCAGCTCCACCAAGCGCTCCTTATAGTGCGACCTGCCAGAGGGGTGGAGCCTTTCAGACAGACGCTCACTCTGACCTCAGATCAGAAACACCTGACGTGTCGAACAGGCCACGCCCACAAAGAGGACACGCCCACAAACAGACCACACCCACAAACAGACCACGCCCACAAACAGGCCACGCCCACACACCGCTCTGTCGCTATGGGAAAACAAATCCACATGTTCTGTGGAGGTTTTTCTGTCTTCTGATAATTGATGTGAAAAGTATTTGGTGTAAATAATTTGTTGTGACCTTTTCACAGTTATCAAAGAACTAAAGGTCACATGGTGTAAAGCAGGACTCCTCTTCCTCTGTGGTGATGAAGGAGTTGGATGGTCTATCTAAACATGGTGAAAGTATCAAAACTAAATCCACACAATCCATATTAGTGCAGCGAGCCTCTAAACGAGCCGTTTGGACTTCGTCACTTTGTGATGTCACAAAGGTTTGCTCATTATCATTTCTGTAAGAAATAATAAACTTGTAGAAGAAAAATAGACTTGTGACTTGTTTTGCCCATAAAAACAGAACAGTGTTCGACACGTGTGCCGCAGTGCGCAGGTCTGATCCAGCACAGGTCAGGACCCGGAGCCGGTCTGATCCATCACAGGTCAGGACCCGGAGCCGGTCTGATCCATCACAGGTCAGGACCCGGAGCCGGTCTGACCGGCAGTGTTGGGCGGGAACGCGTTGCTTAGCAACATTACATGTTACAGTCATGTGATTTATGATTTATTTTTCAGTAACAGCAGTGTAGGGATTCAGTGACATCACAGTAAAGCTGTGAACCTCCTTCAACCTTTTCTTTTCCCTCCTGTGAAATATTCAAAGGTTTTTTGTTTTTTTCCCAAATCCAAAGTATTTTAAGGACTGCAGCCGGTTTCCTTCGGCAGAAGCCGGAGGCCGAGGGAGACAAAGACTTTCAGCTGCTGATCTCAGTCAGGATCAGAAGATTCTGGTCTGCTGTGAACTTTGTGTTTCCCCAGAGAGACTCAACATCCAGCTTATCAAACATGTGGTACAGAAACACAGAAGAGAAACAACAAGGAGAATCTGTTGCCATGACGATCCACTGAAGCTGGGTGTAACGGAACGTAATGTAACTAATTACTGTTCCTGCAGAGTAATTTGTAAAGTAATGTGATTACTTTTTAAAGGAGTAAAGAGTAATTGATTGCCCAACACTGCTGTCCAGCGGCTCAGACTCTGAGCTGCAGACGGACTAAATCAGATTCATGAAAAGACACCGACAATCCCTCTTTCTAAATGTTGATAATCTTGAAGTGGTACAGAAGGACACGAGCCTCAGGGGGGGTCAGACTGGTACTGGTGTTAGACTGGTACTGTGTCAGACTGGTACTGTGTCAGACTGGTACTGTGTCAGACTGGTACTGGTGTTAGACTGGTACTGTGTCAGACTGGTACTGTGTCAGACTGGTACTGGTGTCAGACTGGTATGGTGTCAGACTGGTACTGGTGTCAGACTGGTACTGTGTCAGACTGGTACTGTCAGACTGGTACTGTGTCAGACTGGTACTGTGTCAGACTGGTACTGTCAGACTGGTACTGTGTCAGACTGGTACTGGGAGCAGTGGGTCTTACTGGCAGTATCCTCTGTATTCGGGCAGAGCGGGTCGGCCACATGGCTCCTCCCTCCTGCTGCCGGTGTCTCTCAGCTCCAGAACCGAACACACTCCTGGAAAAACAGACAAGTTAATAAACCTAAGAGAGAAAAACCACCAGCTAAAGGGCAGAAATACACATTACCTGCTAGATTAGACTCAGCTGAGCTGCCATTGGCTGTTCCCAACCAGGAGAGAGAGACGCTGTAATGCTGAAAGACAGTGTTCAGTTTAGTTCATTTAATACACCTTATCAAGGTAACATGGTCCATTTCATCAATACTGTACACCTCATCAATACTGTACACCTCATCAATACTGTACACCTCATCAATACTGTACACCTCATCAATACTGTACACCTCATCAATACTGTACACCTCATCAATACTGTACACCTCATCAATACTGTACACCTGACATCAAGTTAAGAAATCTTATGTTCAGCTCCAGTGATAAGAATCTAACTTGTGAAGTGACAAAGTGGGAAAAGGTAAAACAGGACAGATCACTGTCAGAGGAAGGAGGAACTGAAGCTTTGAGCTGAATTCTCTTCATATGGGAAAATCTGTCAGAACGGCTTCAAGTTTCAATCCATCAAGATCCCATGAGTCTAGTTTTCTTTAGTCTCTGGTTTGTCCTGATCAGCTTCTTCTCTTAACACACGTGAACTTTGTGATGAAACATCTGACTTCATGTTTTGCAGCAAACCAAACATTGTAAAGTCGACCACAAACCAAACATCTGTGAAGCACCGTGTCCTGTCACGGCATCTTAAGTGTTGTGGCCACAGAATGAAAGAAGGTTCATCTGAACTGCTCCGTGTCACATGGTGGACTTCACAGGAGGAGCTGGAGGAGCCAGGCGAGCCAGCAGGGAGAGGCGGGGCAGCCGGGGGATTCTCCACAGATGGAAGATACCACTAGAAAACACAGCTCACCTCAGCTGTCAGACGCAAAGCAACAAGGAAACAGCTGGAGTCCAGAGCATGAAGCGCGTCGCTGTCCATGTGAATTTGATGTCATTATTTATTATTTGTTATTTCTTGTTCCAAACTGCCAACATTAACGGACAGGAGCGCATTTCCCACACGGAAATCCCTGCATCTCATGACCGGCAACACCGACGATGCCGAACACTGAGATGACAGCTGACAACTGGACAACCGGCTCATCTTCTCAGTGAGTCTTAATAATGCAGCCGCTACCTCAGACCGTCTACGCTCTAGAGGTCCACTCGGTCCAGAACTTGGCGGTGAGGCTCGTCGGCCCTCAGCTCCCTGATCGACCGGACGGATTTCTGAGCTGATGAGCAGAAAGTTCAGCCTGGGGCAACTCCTTACTTTACTTACTACACTTTAGTTCCTTTTTCCTTTTCCTCTAGAAACCATGCTTCACACGGTCCCACTGGACTGTTTGTAACCTGAAGAACTTTACTGATGATCCACCTGTGAAGTGAACTGCTCCCTCTGATGCCTCTGAGAGCTCTGCAGTGACTGGGGATCCAGCCAGGACCAGCTTAAATATTAAATACCTTAAAACCAAGGTGAACCGTATTTTCTAGTAGTATTTAGTATTACCTTTATTTTTTTTTATCTTATTACCTCTTCTCTTTATTATCTTCTGTACTTAATTTTCCCTGGTACTGTTCTGCCAGTTGCTGCTGTGGCACCCGAATTTCCCCAAGGGGATTAATAAAGTGATTTCTCATCTTATCTTATCTTTACCATCTGAAAGCTGAACAAAAAACTTCTATTTACCGTCTTCCTGTATGATTTACCTGTAGCAGCAGGTGCAGGCGGGCCACGCTCCAGTCCCTCAGGTGGTACAGACAGTCTCTGGGGTGGTGGGCATGGAGGCCTTTAGCTCCACAGTCCACAGAGAAACCACAGACCTGAGGACCAACACAACTCACCATCACACTTTTACACTCCAAATTAAAAACACCTGAAACCCACCTTAACTCTGGACATGCAGAGGGCCACTGTACAGAGTCTGATGGTCCAAACGGTCCAGGGCAGCGGTGTCCTATCATGGTCCATGGAGGTTTTCATTCCAACCAATCACTACAGCAGATCACTTCACTAAATAGTTCCTCCACTTGGGCTGAATGTGTGTTAATTGGTGAAAGGAGTGACTGTAGTGATTGATTGGAATGTAAACCTGCATGGCCCCTGATTGAGAACCAATGATCTATGAAGAAGTCAGTTTTTCTGCTGCAGTGGCAGGCAGCAGATTAGAGAAGTGAGCTGTCCCACAGGTCCACCTTCTGCCCATGCTAGCTACCTGCTGAGTCAGCTAGAAGACTAGTACTATAGAGCATGTAGGTTATTATAGAGCAGGTATGACTCACGGAGCCCAGTCCGAACGGCTGTCTGCAGCCTCCACAGAACTGATGCTGACACTGGCTGCAGGTGAAGTGCAGGCAGCCGCCTTTAGACAGGTAGAAGATGAACTGGCAGTTTGGACACTCTGAAACATGATGAACACAGGTTAGCTGTGTTTACAGTAGAAACACAATAGACTACAGACACCAAATAGACACATTAGACCATACAGTTAGTAGATAATACATGTATATTGGGGATAATAGCTCAGAATAGACAATAGAGGCGAGAGTGAAAACTGGGATTACAGTAGCCATTTTATGCCTCACGGAGCCCTGGAGGCCCCTCAAGGAGCCCTGGAGGCCCCTCAAGGAGCCCTGGAAGTCCCTCAAGGAGCCCTGGAGGCCCCTCACAGAGCCCTGGAGGCCCCTCAAGGAGCCCTGGAAGTCCCTCAAGGAGCCCTGGAGGCCCCTCAAGGAGTCCTGGAAGCCCCTCAAGGAGCCCTGGAGGCCCCTCAAGGAGCCCTGGAAGTCCCTCAAGGAGCCCTGGAGGCCCCTCACAGAGTCCTGGAAGCCCCTCAAGGAGCCCTGGAAGCCCCTCACAGAGCCCTGGAAGTCCCTCAAGGAGCCCTGGAGGCCCCTCACAGAGTCCTGGAAGCCCCTCAAGGAGCCCTGGAGGCCCCTCAAGGAGCCCTGGAGGCCCCTCACAGAGTCCTGGAAGCCCCTCAAGGAGCCCTGGAGGCCCCTCAAGGAGCCCTGGAAGTCCCTCAAGGAACCCTGGAAGCCCCTCAAGGAGCCCTGGAAGCCCCTCACAGAGCCCTGGAAGCCCCTCACAGAGCCCTGGAAGCCCCTCACAGAGCCTGGAAGCCCCTCACAGAGCCCTGGAAGCCCCTCACAGAGCCCTGGAAGCCCCTCACAGAGCCCTGGAAGCCCCTCACAGAGCCCTGGAAGCCCCTCACAGAGCCCTGGAGGCCCCTCACAGAGCCCTGGAGGCCCCTCACAGAGCCCTGGAGGCCCTTGGTGGTTTGTACCTATGCTGTTGTAGCGAAGCAGGTTGTGCTGGTCCGGCTGGTTCTGCTGCTGCCAAGCTCTGAACTGCTGACAGGAAACTCCCTGATGCTGAGGAGACCACTGCAGGAACAACAGTCTGTTAGCTCACTACTGACCATACTCTCCATTGTGTATGTGTGTGTGTGTGTGTGTGTGTGTGTGTGTGTGTGTTTCTTACAGCTGATCTACATTGAGAGCAGGTACTCTTCCTGCAGCTGGGACAGTCCATCCTCAACCTGTCAGCTTCATGAAGCATGCCGAACGAACACTGCAACACACACACACACACACACAGTCAGACACACACACACACACACACACACACACAGTCAGACACACACACACACACACACACACACACAGACACACACACACACACACACACACACAGACACACACACACACACACACACACACACAGACACACACACGTATGAGCTCTGGAGTAGATCTGTTGAGTGATGGAAATAAAACTGAATCTTTCTGAATAAACTTCCAACCCAAACTGAAACATCCAGAAGCTTCAGGTCGCTGATGGGGAACAACCATCAATCAGTCTGACACCTGACCCTGAGCCCTGGGGGTCAAAGGTCGTTCTGGATGTCCCAGGTCAGACCTTCGGTCCAGTTTCTTACATGTGCGCACCAGCGGAAGTTTGGCATTTCCTGCAGCGCTCGGTCTCTGAGTTTCCTCTGGAACAGCTCATGGATCTGAGGCTCCAGGTAGTGACGGATCTGTTGGCAGAGACATCCAACCGTCATCCAACCGCCATCCAACCGCCATCCAACCGTCATCCAACCGCCATCCAACCACCATCCAACCGCCATCCAACCGTCATCCAACCGCCATCCAACCGCCATCCAACCACCATCCAACCGCCATCCAACCGCCATCCAACCACCATCCAACCGTCATCCAAGCGCCATCCAACCGTCATCCAAGCGCCATCCAACCGCCATCCATCTGTTATCCAACCGCCATCCATCTGTCATCCATCTGTCATCCAACCGCCATCCAACCGTCATCCAACCGTCATCCAACCGCCATCCAACCGCCATCCAACCGCCATCCAACCGTCATCCAACCGCCATCCAACCGTCATCCAACCGTCATCCAACCGCCATCCAACCGTAATCCAACCGCCATCCAACCGTCATCCATCTGTCATCCAACCGCTATCCATCTGTCATCCAACCGTCATCCAACCGCCATCCAACCGCCATCCATCTGTTATCCAACCGCCATCCATCTGTCATCCATCTGTCATCCAACCGTCATCCATCTGTCATCCAACCGTCATCCATGTGTCATCCATCTGTCATCCATCTGTCATCCAACCGCCATCCAACCGTCATCCAACCGTCATCCATCTGTCATCCAACCGCCATCCATCTGTTATCCAACCGCCATCCATCTGTCATCCAACCGCCATCCATCTGTCATCCAACCGCCATCCAACCGTCATCCATCTGTCATCCAACCGCTATCCATCTGTCATCCAACCGTCATCCAACCGCCATCCATCTGTCATCCAACCGCCATCCATCTGTCATCCATCTGTCATCCAACCGTCATCCATCTGTCATCCAACCGTCATCCATGTGTCATCCAACCGCCATCCATCTGTCATCCATCTGTCATCCAACCGTCATCCATCTGTCATCCAACCGTCATCCATGTGTCATCCATCTGTCATCCATCTGTCATCCAACCGCCATCCAACCGTCATCCAACCGTCATCCATCTGTCATCCAACCGCCATCCATCTGTTATCCAACCGCCATCCATCTGTCATCCAACCGCCATCCATCTGTCATCCAACCGCCATCCAACCGTCATCCATCTGTCATCCAACCGCTATCCATCTGTCATCCAACCGCCATCCAACCGCCATCCATCTGTTATCCAACCGCCATCCATCTGTCATCCATCTGTCATCCAACCGTCATCCATCTGTCATCCAACCGTCATCCATCTGTCATCCATCTGTCATCCATCTGTCATCCAACCGCCATCCAACCGTCATCCAACCGTCATCCATCTGTCATCCAACCGCCATCCATCTGTTATCCAACCGCCATCCATCTGTCATCCAACCGCCATCCATCTGTCATCCAACCGCCATCCAACCGTCATCCATCTGTCATCCAACCGCCATCCATCTGTCATCCAACCGCCATCCAACCGTCATCCATCTGTCATCCAACCGCCATCCATCTGTCATCCAACCGCCATCCATCTGTCATCCAACCGCCATCCAACCGTCATCCATCTGTCATCCAACCGCCATCCATCTGTCATCCAACCGCCATCCATCTGTCATCCAACCGTCATCCATCTGTCATCCAACCGCCATCCAACCGCCATCCATCTGTTATCCAACCGCCATCCATCTGTCATCCATCTGTTATCCATCTGTCATCCAACCGCCATCCAACCGTCATCCATCTGTCATCCATCTGTCATCCAACCGCCATCCATCTGTCATCCAACCGCCATCCATCTGTCATCCAACCGCCATCCATCTGTCATCCAACCGCCATCCAACCGTCATCCATCTGTCATCCAACCGTATCCAACTGTCATCCAACTAACATCCAACTGACATCAGTCATCCAACCGCCGTCCATCATCCAACCAACATCTGATGTGTTGTTCCTGTGTCTCGTAGGCCTTGCTGTCATTAGGGACAGAAAAAGGCCTTGACCTCGTCACCCAGTGACCTGTAACCTCTGACCTGGGTGTCCAGCAGGTTGAAGTAGTCCATGGACTCCTCCATGCCTCCCTGACCTCTGACCTCCGGCCGGCTGCACAGCGGACACACCAGCTGATCGATACTCTTCTCCTTAATGGCTGTGGAGAAGTAAGTCTTGAAACAAGACTGACAGAGGCAGCAGGAGCAGTGGGTCATGGTGATGATCTGAAGAAGAAGCAGCAGAAGCAGAAGAAATTCAGCCCTTAAGTGTCTGGAGTGACAGAAAGACAAACCACTTTGCTGAGTTAGAAGCTAAAATGATCAGGTACCCCTCTCACCCAGCCACTCCACTCTTTGACCCCCTTCCTTCAGATAAAAGGTTACGATGCATCAAGAGCAGAACGACTCATTTACATATCAGCACCTCTCCTGAGGCAGTGAGGGCCTTAACTCCCCACCTTCAGTTCAGGCTGTTTAACTGAGACCCCTAGTGGGCCTTTGTTTTAATGCACTTGTCACTTTCTTTCTTCTTTTTCTTTTCTTTTTCTAAATGCTGGCTGTAGTTTTATTTATTTTATTTTTATGTTTTGATGATGTGTATTCGTATTTTATTGTTGTTGTTTACCTCAAGCACACACCAAGACAAATTCCAATCAATGTTTCATTGAAATGGAAATAAATTATTGAATCTTGAATCTTACTTGTCACTATTACAGCTCCATTAAAAATAAACTTTATTTACCAGAAACATCAGATTAGATGGTTTGACTGAATTAAACTGCAGCCCATACAGAACTGAAACCTGCTTTCATGTCTGCAGCCACAGTGCTGATACATCCCATAATAATACACCAGCCACTTCCACTATTTGACCAGCCTAGATGATTAGAATATGGCTCCACATGTTGCCTGGTAACCAGTAGAGCAGACAGTCTTTGTCTGTACAGGTAATGTCCAGGAGGCCAACCAACCAACTACAGCAGCTCATTTGACTAATTAGCACACCTTCAACCAGGGGGGAGGAGCTAGTTAGTTAGTGGTTGGTTGGACCAGAATGGAGAACCAGTGAGGAACCAGTGAGGAACCAGTGGCCCCACCTTACTGAAGGAAACCTGGTCCTGACAGATGGGACAGTTGTGGGTCAGGAACTTGAGGGCTGATGGGAGATCTTTGTTGAGCTGGACTGCCTCCAGGGCGTCGGTGGGGTTGAAGCTCCGCCCCTCCAGGGCCACCAGGCTGAGGAACATGGCTGCTTTGTCAGGAGGAAGACGAGCTGCAACCTGAGGGACAAACAGAGCGAATGGGAATAAACCAGAGAAGGTTCTGTCAGCCTGACAACATGAAGGAGAAAAAGTTCTGATGCTTAGATCTTGGAGTGGATGGAAGGTGACAGATGAGTTAAATTTACATTGGAAATTAACAACACATTTAATTTGGCAGTGTGGGTGTGCTTGTATAATTTCTGGAAGGTTCAACCAGTAAACCTATGTTCGTTAATAAATTTAATTGGGTTTAGTTCTACTTGAACACATTTTACTGGAGAGGAATGGTTCATTGACAGTTTTAGATCCAATCCATTTTTTATTTAATCTATAATGTGTTTTTATATGGAGTGCAGGTAAGATCGAAGTACTGAAGGATCCAAGGATCCATGTTGGCTGAACCCTGAAGGCTGCTTCTGCCACCTGGTGGTCATACAGGGCTCTGCAGCTCCTCAACTGAAAAGTTAAAGGGATAGTTCACCCCCAAAAAGAAAATCCACTCACCCCCATGTCAGTTGAAACATTGGTGAAGTTTGTATGTCCAGACGCAGAGCGAGTTAGCCAGTGCTGCTCCGAATCAGCCTTCTGCAAAACAACACAACTGAATGGGAACTGGTTCTTTATAAAAAATACTCCAAACTGCTTGTGCAGCATAATCCAAGTGTTCTGAATCCAGATTGCACTGTGGGTCCAAAAGTCCAGTTTTGACCTCATCGTCTCCTAGGTAATGAGGTGCACCTCATCGTCTCCTAGGTAATGAGGTACACCTCATCGTCTCCTAGGTAATGAGGTGCACCTCATCGTCTCCTAGGTAATGAGGTGCACCTCATCGTCTCCTAGGTAATGAGGTGCACCTCATCGTCTCCTAGGTAATGAGGTGCACCTCATCGTCTCCTAGGTAATGAGGTACGCACAAAGCTCTGGACGCCCTGCAGCGATCTGATGGAAGAGTCTTGCTGCCTTCAGGTTCTCCTCATGAGCTCGTACTTCTGAGTTTTACCGTCACGTATTCAAGTACTTTTAGTCAGAAATAACAAAATGGAAACAAACAAAAGTAGCTTTTTGGTGACTATGTTAGAAATAAAGTTGTACAGATGCAGCAAGATACAGCAATGGCAGAATGAAGTTGAGAATATTTGCATCAGGTTTGTAATTGATATTTTATGAAGTTTATTGACAAAAAGTTGCATGACACCTAACAGCTAAACAAAGACTGAGAATGTCACATCTTGGGCATCATGTAAAATTCAACTTTGCCATTTGTATTTTCCACTTTCTTGGACAGTCAAGCATGCTCGACCCATAATTACAACATTTCCAACAGTATCTGAAGGCAGCATCTGCTTGCTGCTGCAGGGTGACTGTTAGCAGAACAAATCTTTATCAGTATCTGTCTTTTGCACTCACAGCACCATCGTTTGGCTTCAGAACACTTCATGCTGCACAAGCTGTCGGGTTTGGAAGTGTAAAGACCCCGGACCCAGCCACTACAGCTGTTCTGGAGAAGACTGATATTCTATTTCTTTTATTTATTAAATTTATTAGACAGGCACAATGCACAACAAAACATACGTCTCAAAAATAAAGAGAGGTGATGCAGATTTAGCTCATAGCTAGTTTCCATCTGTCGGCCCTGGGGTACGGAGCAGCTAGCTGTGTGTTATGAGGTCATACAAACTTCACCTGTGTTTTGACGGACATGGCGGTGGTAGATGGTGGTAGATGATGAAGAAATATAATACCGATCTATAAAAAGAGTCAGAGCTGCCCGCCCCTGATTACATTCTCAAGTTTTTCACTTTTCTATGTACTTTATTTTTTAGAAGCATACTCTACTAAAACTTGAGCTGATTCTACTTTTGCACTCATTCTAAGTTTCTCTGGATAAGAGTTTTGATACAACTAAATGTAAACCAGCCAAACCAAGGCTCCTTAACAGGTCCTTGAATAAACTCTGTCCCTATAGGCTACAAGCAACGTCAATCATTTCTCTGATGTCATGAAATGCAGCCGTGTTGCTGCCATCCAGATGTTTATCCAGACATGAAGGCTGGATGTAAAGACAGACAGCAGTTGGGATTAAACTCACTCAGACTGCTGTTTCCAAGTTCTCCACATCTTCATTCTACTTCTAACACTCTGAGAAGATGTTGACTGAAGCAGCACTTTCAGATTATGGTGCTTCACCAAACGCTGTTTTGGTGTTCAGACTATTGGAGTGTGTGTTAACACAGAGACCTTCAAGACATCAACAGAAACACTGGAGCAATGTCTGGACCAACCAGACCAGCGGTGGTCTTCCTCACCCAGGTCCGGTCCGGTCCATCCACAGCGTCTGTCCCGGGTTTCTGAGTGCTGAGGCCCTGACGGAGTCCCAGTCCAGAACCTGGAACCAGAACCAGAACCACAGCCTTGGTCAGCTACACTATCTAGATCTCCAGCACCCACATCCACCACTGTACCACATCATCTGTAGATCTACAGCATCTACACCCTCAGCTGGTTCCTCTGCACCATCCACCCAACATCTAACTTAACATCTATCCAAAATCTAACATCTATCTTCACATGTTTAACATCTCGCTAACATCTACAGTATCTTAAATGTGTTTCTAATGTCTAGCTAACGTCTGTCCAACGTCTAGCTAACATATAGCTAACATCTGACACGTATCCACATATATCTAACACCTAACATGTATCTAACATGTATCTAACACCTAACATGTATCTAACATGTATCTAACACCTAACATGTATCTAACATGTATCTAACATGTATCTAACATGTATCTAACATGTATCTAACACCTAACATGTATCTAACATGTATCTAACACCTAACATGTATCTAACATGTATCTAACACCTAACATGTATCTAACATGTATCTAACATGTATCTAACATGTATCTAACACCTAACATGTATCTAACATGTATCTAACATGTATCTAACATGTATCTAACACCTAACATGTATGTAACATGTATCAAACATGTATCTAACATGCAGACACTTTGGAAGACCCAAACAGAGAAGGTTTCTGTCATGGCTCCAAAGGAGAAGCAGGGAGTGAAGCTCCATTACTGCTGGATGACTGAGATCTTCTCCATCAGCGGCTCTGTTCCTCAGGACCTTCTCTGTCCTGCCAGCTAGTTAACCAGTCCCTGGCTTAGATGGTTAGAATGAAAACCAGCAGGGCTCTGGGTCTGAGGACCTGATTGAAACCACCTTTCTACATGATCAAGCTGACAATCTACAGATCAAACTGAGGCTGTGGACTGTTTCAGCACCTTCAGCCTCATTCAAAATAAATAAGAATAAATAAGAATTACAGTTTATTGAAAACTGTACAAGACTCAGCCTTGGGAAGATTTGATTGCAGATATGATCTGAGTTGTATCGAGTGCTGAATCTGACATCTGGACCATCTGTCCAGTCTCAGTTTCCAGCCGACTCACCCTGCCGGGGCCGACCGGCCTCGCCGCCCAGCCGCAGACCGCCCATCATCCTGCTGAGGGAGTCTGGAGCGCCGCCCGCTGTGACGGGGTACAACGACCCGAAAACAGCTTCAATTAATACGTCAGAAATAATACAAGATCTTAAGTCATGTAGCACTTTTCAAAGCACACTTACAAAGCACTTCACAAAGGAGTGAAAACACAGAACCAGATCAAATTAACAGCAAAAGCAATTAAAGCAAGGCAATAAATATAAAAGCAAGACAATAAACAGTATAAAGGGAGTTCCAGTAGCAACTAACAATTACTAAAAGATCATTCAAGAATTTGATTGCAGATATGATCTGAGTTGTATCGAGTGCTGAATCTGACATCTGGACTTGTCTGTCCAGTCTCAGTTTCCAGCCGACTCAGGGTTAGGGTCACTGATGGTGAACAACCAATCACCTCTAGCTTTAATAATAGTACTATTCAGGTGTGTACTGAGTGTACTACAGCAGTAGCAGGTGTGTACTATCGCAGTAGCAGGTGTGTACTAAGTGTACTACTGCAGTAGTAGTAGGAATACTTCAGTCTGCTCCAGTCTTACCTGAGGAGGCGGTGGAGAGGAAGGGGTTGGAGGAGGAGGAGGAGGAGGAGGAGGAGGAAGAGGGGGGAGGACCAGGAGCACTGAAGTCGATCCCCAGGAGCTCCTCAGTGTAGGACCTCTTCACCTGGATCTCCTTGCCCTGCTCCCATTGGCTGGCTGGAATGGAGGGGGAGGGGCAAAGTTAGGTGCATCACCAACTCCACAAAATCACCAAACTTATCCTTTAAGTTGCTGGTAATTTCCTTGAGTTTATCTGGTGGTAATTTCCCTGCCTGCTGTTGTCGTATTGATTCTGGTCACATGAAGCAGAGGTTTACCTCTCAGTCCGGACAGAGGAATGGAGGTCAGCGAGGAGCGCCTGGTCTGCAGGGAGGAGGAGGAGGAGGAGGAGGAGGAGGTGGTGCTGGGGTGCTGATGGCTGGAGGAAGATAAAACAGAAATATAATAATAATGGAGTCTGTTTGTCCTTCATGTCTTTGCCTTGCCAGTCCAGTCCAGCAGACGGCTCACCTTCCATCTGAACCAGGCTGTCCGGGTCGGTCCAACACCTGCACCCCTGCTGGAGTGGGTGGAGCTTGGACAGGGGGCGTGGCATAAAGGGGCGTGTCCTTCTGGAAGGCCCGCCTCATCTCTGTGATGAGCAGTAACAGATTGGACACGCCCTGACAGAAAGAGAAATGTATCATCATTCATAACTCACAATTCTATAATAATAATAACTGTGTGCTTGCTGAAAGTGATTAGTATCATTATTCCTCTTCTGGACACATTTGGACAACTCGTCATACAGTTTGTATGCTACATACACATTATACATGAAAACGCTCAGCTCATCATGGTGCAGGTTGGACTGACCTTTCTAATCAAATCTTTTTGAGTTATTGATCATTTTATGCTCCATTATGAATGAATGGAGGCCAGTGCTTAATGTTGCTGCCTTCCATGTGAGAGATCCGGGTTCGATCTGCATGTCGATCATCAATACATAAGATATGGATCATTTTATACTAAAGTGATATCGCACAATGACCGGCCTGAAGTGTGTCAGTCTGTAAGCAGCCAGGTGAACTAAGCAGGAATCCAGACTTACGCTGGTCCAGTTGCTGAGGCCGTCCAGGCTGATGTTCCCGCCGGCGTCCACACAGGGACAGGCGGGGTTAATCACCATGGAGACGGAGGGGCAGACGTAACAGCGGGGGCGGTTGACAGGGTGGGTTTCATGAAGCCAGATGCACACTGGGATATTATAATCATGTCCTTAGAAAGCAAACATGTTACCGATTAATGATCCAATGAGTAAAAGGAGCTTTACCAAACCAAACCAGGCTAAACCAGGCTAAACCAGGCCAACCCAGGCCAGAGTCTCACCGTCAAACTTAACAGGAACAGTCCCGGCCAAATACACCAGCTTCTTCTTCTCCTTGTTTGGATAACCTGAAATACAGAGAGTCCAACATCATCTAGTCAACTTTATCTACAGTCAACATCTATAGTATGTATATACAGATATACATACAGACAACAACAGACGGAACTACAGACTGAACTACAGACTGAACTACAGACGGAACTACAGACAGAACTACAGACTGAACTACAGACTGAACTACAGACAGAACTACAGAGATTTAGTGTCTGATGTTGGTCTAAATGTTTCAGCTTTACAGAAATAAAATTGAATATTTCCATGATATTTTCCATGATGTCCAAACTGAAAATGTATTGCTCATATTCATTTTCCATGTTAGCTCACTGTGGAAGCTGGACTGAACTGAACTGAACTGAACTGAACTGAACTGGATTGGACTGGACTGGACTAGATTGGACTGGACTGAACTGAACTGAACTGAACTCAATTGGACTGAACTGGACTAGGGCTGGGCGATATGGACCAAAAGTCATATCTCTGTATTTTTAGGCTGAATGGCGATACACGATATATATCTCTGTATTTTCTACACAGTGGGCTACATGTTGAGTTGTCAGTAGGGCTGGGCCATATGGACAAAATCAAATATCACAATATTTTTGACCAAATACCTCAATATCGATATTGCGACAATATTGTAGGGATGACTATTGGTGCTTTCTCAAAATATTTACACAATGAGATTTTTGATAAATAATCATCAGTAATGTGGATATAATGACTAAGTGGGTAAAGGCAAATAATAGAACAGCTAGAACAGTCTGGTAAGTTCAGGAAATGACATCACTTTACTGTAATGCAGCCTTTAAAACCAGGAAAACACACTTATGCCATATCACCATATTACCATATCCAAAACCTAAGACGATATCTAGTCTCATATCACGATATCGATATAATATTGATATATCGCCCAGCCCTAAACTGGACTGAACTGAACTGAACTGGACTGTAGTGAATTATTCCTCCTACTGTTTTGAACTCATTGAATATTTAATATGGACAGGAAATAGACAACTTCAACTGAAAAACATCAGTCAGCCTTCAGAAAGGAGAATCAGTTCAAGTCAAACTGACAGTCAGAGAAACACAAAGAGAGAAAACAGAAGAAAGACTGAAGTCATTCATTCAAACAGAGAAACTTACAGTAGAAACTTACAGTAGAAACTTACAGTAGAAACTTACAGTAGAAATCCACATAGAGACGCAGGTCAGGGAAAACTGAACGGACCGTCTGCAACTCACATACTGTCTGTACTGGAAAACTGTACTGACACTGAGGAGGAGAGGAGGAGAGAGGGGAGGAGGAGGAGGGGAGGGGAGGGAGGAGGAGGAGAGGGGAGGAGAGGAGGAGAGAGGGGAAGAGGAGGAGGGGGAGGAGGAGAGAGGGGGAAGAGGAGGAGGAGGAGGACGGGAGAGGAGGAGGAGGAGGAGAGAGGAGAGAGGGAGAGGATAGAGGAGGAGAGAGGGGAGAGGGGAGGAGGAGGAGGAAGAGGAGAGGAGAGAGGGAGAGGATAGAGGAGGAGAGAGGAGAGGGAGGAGGAAGGGGAGGGGAGGAGAGGAGGAGGAGGAGGAGGGGAGGGGAGGAGGAGAGAGGGGAAGAGGAGGGGGGGAGGAGGAGAGAGGGGGAAGAGGAGGAGGAGGAGGACGGGAGAGGAGGAGGAGGAGGAGAGAGGGGGAGGAGGAGGAGGAGGAGGAGAGGAGAGAGGGAGAGGAGAGAGGAGAGGGAGGAGGAAGGGGAGGGGAGGAGAGGAGGAGGAGGAGGGGAGGGGAGGGGAGGAGGAGAGAGGGGAGGAGGGGGAAGAGGAGGAGGAGGAGGAGGAGAGGGGAGGGGAGGGGAGGAGGAGGAGAGGATAGAGGAGGGGAGGAGAGGAGGGGGAGGATAGAGGAGGGGAGAGGGAGAGAGGAGGGGAGGAGAGGAGAGAGGAGGAGAGAGGGAGAGGGGAGGAGGAGGAGAGGGGAGAGGGGAGGAGGAGGAGGAGGAGGAGGAGAGAGGGAGAGGATAGAGGAGGAGAGAGGGAGAGAGGAGGAGAGAGGGAGAGGGGAGTTGTTTTTAATCAGCATGTTATTTGTTGCAGGTTGGTGTTTTTAGCAGTTAGCTAACTGAGCTAGCAGCTATCTGAATGACAGCTGCTGTATTTTCTCTGTCTGGTTCG
>NW_027284210.1:0-44451 GCF_046629955.1 Centroberyx affinis | reverse complement strand
TTCATTTACACACCATAAATATGGAGTCCAGGTCTGTTTGATGCTCCTGGGCAGACTGACCACTGGGAGACTCCGACCTCTGGTGGAGTCTGTGGAAACAAACAAAACATCAGATAGTAGGTCATATTATATCACACACACACACACACACACACACACACACACACACACACACACACACACACACATTTTATAATACTTTATTTTGCTCATTCACATAAGAGCACAGCATTCAAATGTTTCAAGGTTCTACAGTTATGGACACTTAAAGGAATAGTTCACCCACAAATGACAATGATGTCATCTCCTCATGTCAGTTGAAACACTGAAGTTTGAATGTCAGTATAACACACAGTGAGTTAGCTGCACAGCTTCATATCAGCCTTCTGCAAAACAACTGGAGTGAATGGAGAGTGTTTCTTTAGAGTCCAAAAAAAGATAAAAGATAAAATGACATAAAATGAGTGCAAACAGCTCTGCAGCAGAATCCAAGTGTTCTGAAGCCAAACTGCACTGTGGATCCAAAAGTCCAATATTCACCTCATTATCTCCTAGATTTTCCTCACTCACAAAGCTCTGGTCTCCCTGCAGAGATTCCTGCTGCCTTCAGGTGCTCCTCGTCATTTTACAGTTGTAAGTACAACTTGTCATGTATTCAAATACTTTTTAGACAGAAATAACAAAATGGACTCTGAATCAAAAGTTGCTTTTTGGTGACTATTTTAGAAACCAAGTGGTACAAAGATACTTTGTGCTGCAAAGTTTATTGGCTAAAAGTTGTTGTAAATGTGTGGCACCTAAAAGTTAAACAGAGTGAGAATGTCACATCTTGGCATCTTGGGTATGATGTCAAATTTTACTTTTCCATTTGTATTTATCACTTTATTGGGTCATTCAAGCACGCTCGACTCATAATTACAATATTTCCGGCAGCATTTGAAGGCAGCATCTGCTTGCTACTGTAATGGCAGTTTACACAGTGAGATCTAAGAGATAATGAGGTGAATGTTGGACTTTTGGACCCACGGTGCGAGTGTTTGGCTTCAGGCACCCGCTTAAGTAAGTAAAGATGTTGGTTTATTTCAGATATTTTAGCCAAAACAGGAGTCGACACACAAACACGTTGGATGACGTGGCTCATGGAAGGGCATTGCGGAGGAACTCGATGCGTTCGACTCCTGTTTTGGCTAAAATATCTGAAATAAACCAACATCTTTACTTTTTCTTAACATAGATCACCTAGATGCAGTGTAATTACTAGTTCGGCTGTACTAGGTATTTGATATATTCAGTAGATATATCTTTTTCGACCACTTTGCAAACCGGAAGAACTACAACTGTGGTTCCAGCGATAGCAGCGTCCATAGCAACGGCCATAGCAACGGTGAAAAAGCCTGAATGAATCTTCGTAATAACTAACAAACTAAACATCATATACATTCACTGAACGAAGATTAGGAAATAAAATGCACATTTCTCGCTAGAAATGTTATCAAAACGCATTTTAATGCCGAAACGATCTTAAAATATTGTATTTTCCACTGAGAATAAAAGGAATGTCAGCCATTTTTTTTTTTGCCGCAGAGAGAAACTTGACAGTCACGTGACGTGGACGCAGACCAATGTCTCTGCGGTGATCCAGCTTACCAATCGATGATAACAGCCTACTGAGCCAACTAGGAGGTAGAGTAGGGCCATGCTACCTCATATCTATTGTCCTGATAACGACTGATAACGGCCATTTAATCGGCTGATAACACCCGAAGCGGGTGCTTCAGAACACTTGGATCATGCTGTTTGGAGTAAATATTTTGGTCATTTTTTTTTTATTACCTTTTTAGGACTCTAAAGAGAAAGTCTCCATCCAGTTGTTTTGGAGAAGGCTGATATGAAGCTGCTCCAGCTAACTCGCTGTGTGTTATATTGACAAGACAATACAATACAATACAATACAATACAATACAATACAATACAATACAATACATCGGGGGCTGTGGGAACATTGGAAAACACAGAAGATCAAAGCACCTGACCATCACACAGGACTGTTTACTTGCTAACAGTCTGAAGGGCCAGACCAATTTTACATGTCATCATGAATGAGAGTCTGACGACAACAAACCCATCTGTTTTCATCAGTTTTAAGTTTTTACCTGTTATCAATAGAGTGGTGTCCATGTTTGAAGTTAAGAGGAGGATCAATAGACTGGTCACTCTTCATGGACACACAGCTGGGTACAGGAGAGTCTGGTCTGTCCTGCTGGATCCTGATAGAAACACAGGAGAGCTGATGGGCACAGAGTTGATGGTAGAAAACAGTTAGTCAGACCGGCTTTCAGCCAGCAGGTTGACAGTTGCTGGAGAGAAAATGAGAAACACTCTTCCCTCCGTCCACAACTTCCTCCAAAGTTCCTTTATACAAGAAACTGAAGCTCCAAATTGCTTCTTAGTGTCTCACAGTAACAGACTGGTTATACTGGGCAGCTCCCAGGTGAATATATTACTGTATGTGAAAAAGAGTGATGCTGAAAAAGAGCATGCATGCTCAGTGAACCTTCTCTGCATGAGCAATAGTTAAAACATGATACAGCAACACTAATGCAAGGAACAACTTACTTCTTTTCAGAAGAATGGTGTTCATCTTTAAAATTAATATGTCCACCCTTTGACTGGTCACTCTTCAGGGACACACAGCTGGGTTGAGGAGAGTCTGGTCTCTCCTGCTGGATCCTGAGCACAATAAACCCCCCAAGGCATAGTAGACATATATCATTTAATAATATGAAAACCAGCCTTTAAATGTTTACAAAGCAATAGTAGGAGCAGCAGGTTTAGAGGCATAAACCTTTAAAGGTAGGCTATGTTTTGTAGTAAAAACAGTGTTAGAGTACAGTGAAAGTCTATGAAGTGCATGAAGCAGCATGTATTTCATCGCTCCTGCTTTTATTGAACTGGATGGAAAGATGATCAGATAACATATCAATATAATTTTGAAAAATAGATGTCTTAAACTGAATAAACATGAACAAACAGCCATATAAAATAACATCAGGATCAAAGTCCAAATATCAGACTCCAATCTGAAATCTGTGGCAGAGAAAAGTAGTTTTATGCTACGTCTATCAGATGGTGAAATTTAACTAACTGAACTAAAGAGCCTTCCTGCTCTGATTAAAACAGATTAAAAACACTACAGCTAATTTACATGTTCAGGACGTTAATGTTAATACCCAAACACTGATGTGTTCACAAACTGTCACAAAGTGTTTTCATGTTTCCAACCAAAACAATGACTTTCATCCTCCTGATCACAAACAGAGGCTTATTCTGTATGATCATCTTATTACAGTTAAATCAATCAACAGTAAACTTAACAGGTTGAAGAATAAATCTGTAATGTAAAGTGTTTGCTGCAATACCTTTTCATGTTGGAAAGAACCTGCTGCCTCGCCGGTAAGAGAAAATAGACTGAACTGATACTGTGTGTGTGTGTGTGTGTGTGTGTGTGTGTAAGTGTGTGTGTGTGTGTGTGTGTGTGTGTGTGTGTGTGTGTGTGTGTGTGTGTGTGTGTGTGTGTGTGTGTGTGTAAGTGTGTGTGTGTGTGTGTGTGTGTGTGTGTGTGTGTGAGAGAGAGAGAGAGAGAGAGAGAGAGAGAGAGAGAGATTAATCATTAACCAACAGTCTCAGGTCAGAAGACAGACTTTTGATTTTATTCTTGTCACATCAGGAAATAGTGTCAGACTTGGGTTGAAATCAAGACTAGAAGAAGGTTTATTGTGTTTTCTTAAAGTAAAATCCCATGATCAGGGTTTAGCTTTCATATCAATAAAAAATATACCCTAAATGCAATTAAATCATATGTAGTGCAGTTTGTTTGCAGTGCAATTTTTCTTAGTTTCATTACTCATGCAGTTTGTGCTTTTTGACTTCAGTTGTACCCAACCAGGTTTTAAAGTAGATTGATGTGAAATAGTAGGTTCCTGCAGAGCTGCAACACATGTAGATCCAGGAGCTGGTAGATCTATGACCCAGTAAATCCAGGACCCGTTAGATCCAGGACCCAGTAGATCCAGGACCCGGTAGATCCAGGACCCGCACTGGACTAAAAGGGCCTGTATCCGGAAAGATGGTATACAGGTTTTTGGATCTGTCACATATCCGTAACGTTTACGGAGAGGATACAGGGATATCTGATCCATCACAGATGCTTATATAGGATATTGTCCAGATATCTTCCCTTTAACATATCCTTTAGAATGCCAAATTCATATATCACAAACAGTACAGATCCGGAAAAATGGCATCAACAATATTTCTTGTATCTTCAGCCATCTTTATAGTGACAGATACAAAGAAATCTGATGATGCCATTTTCCCAGATCTGCAATACTGACCAGGCAGGCCCGTATCTCATTAGATTCGACAATATGTAGCTTAGGTTTTTGGGTCTGCTACAGGTCCTTATGTTTACAGAGAGGATACAGGGATATCTGATCCGCCACAAATGTTAATATATGTATGTAGGTTGGTATGTGTGTATGTATATATATATATATGTATATGGGATATATGTATGGTGGTACACACAGGAGCTGGAGATTAATTATGAGTACAGCACTCGTGTTCTTTGAGCCAGTTTTTGAGAGATTCTTTGAACAGTCCAAGGGTAGCACAGGTCCTTACATGTGTGGGCAGAGTGTTCCAGTGCTGCGTGGCTCGGACAGAGAAGGCTGAACGTCCAAAAGTACTCCTTCTAAAGGGAACTACGCAGTCCCCACTGGATGTGGACCTTGTGGGTCTGTCATTGTCCTTTATGGCCACAAACGGACTCATTGGTGGGGGGGCAAGACCATGAAGGATTTTAAAAACAAGGCAGGTGTTCTATAGGACAAAATGTTGTATGTTCTGGTCTACTGTGGATCTGATTCCATCTGTCTGTCTGTTTGCTGTTGGTGGAGCGAGGAGCGTTCAGGAACCTTCCAGAAATGGCCAAACTGGGACTTTACAACAATCCAAGACTGTCCTACATAGACCCACAGGCCTTCAGGTAAGTGTCTGTCTGTCTGTCTGTCTGCCTGCCTGTCTGCCTGTCTGCCTGTCTGCCTGTCTGCCTGTCTGTCTGCCTGTCTGCCTGTCTGCCTGTCTGCCTGTCTGTCTGCCTGTCTGTCTGTCTGTCTCCCTGCCTGTCTGTCTGCCTGTCTGCCTGCCTGTCTGTCTGTCTGTCTGTCTGTCTGTCTGTCTGTCTACCTGCCTATTTGTCTGCCTGCCTGTCTGTCTGTCTGTCTATCTTTCTATCAGATTGGATTGGATTGATGTGAATGTTTGGGCTTATCGGGTGTCGGGCCAGCCGCTCTGCTACATACACACTAACTGACTGACTGTCTGGATGTGAATATCACTGCTGTTGTGGTAAAAAACAAACAAAACACAGAACTGTAATATTGGTATTTTTATTCTTGTTGTTTTATCCAAATTAAAACTTCTGGGAGAGTTTGATGAAAATCCCTCTGTTACGTTTCAGATCAGAAGCGTTTTGTTCTTCATTGTTTTGGGTTTAAAGGTTAAAGGTTAAAGGTTTTAGTTGTGGACTGGTGATGACTGACCGGCCTGTCACAGGAAGCTCACAGGTTTGATCTGCTGAAGTGTCTTTGAGCAAAACACTGAACCCCAAACCTCTTAAAGTCCAGACAGCAGGTTTCTACGGAAGCCCGTTGAGGACATACACAATATTTATACATTTTATTTACGCCTTTTATTTGCTGTGATAACAACTTAATTTTCTTTGTTATCTCAAGGTAACACAAAAATGATCTTGATCTGTATCATTAAGGCACAATGCTGTTTCAGGTCATAATTAAAGAGAACTGTTTGGTGATCAATAACCTGCTGATCCTCTGACATCACACACAGAATGATCACATGTTTCCTGAAATTATTTCAAAAGAAAATGATCTCATTATCTCAAGAAAGATATTTTGTTATCCTGAGATCTGGAAATGTTTTTCTCATTATGTCGAGAAAACAAAATGTTGGAAATGACAAAGAGAAAGTTGAAATGAAAATGAAAAAGTTGATGAAATAACTCATTTGTTTGTTTGTCCTCTATTGATTTGAAGCACTTAAAGCATGTCTATACAAATAAAGGTTATTATTATTATTATTATTAATAACTCGTTATCACAGGAAAACGGCATCAATAAAAAGTATGAATATATGTCCTTAATGGGCTTCTGTAGCTTTTAACCAGTGATCAGTCAGACCTGTAGAACAGAGTGAGTGTGTGTGTGTGTGTGTGTGTGTGTGTGTGTGTGTGTGAACAGGTTGGTGTGGACCAGTGGACGGACAGCGCCACACAGTGGAGATCAGCTGAACTGCAGAGCGATGACATCATGCTGTTTCACATCACATGAAACTTCATTAAACTTGACAGTGATGCAGAGTATTTTGTATAAACTTTATTGATCTATTTGAACTCTGCTATTGCTATTTTTATTATTGTTATTATTACTTAACACCAAGCACCAGCTGTAACTACAGATGTGTGGACTGTGTGTGTGTGTGTGTGTGTGTGTGTGTGTGTGTGTGTGTGTTAGTGGGAGGGAGAGGCTGGTATGTTACATCTGACTTGAAGTTTTAATACAATACATGAATATGAGTTTTGTTCAAACATGTGATATCCACCATTTTAAAATAATGACGCTCTCCATATTGATTAACTGCTGACTTTTATTGTCTGATGAATTTCAGGCAAGGCAAGTTTATGTACATATTTATATAGTGAAGGCAATTCACAAAGCTTTACACAAGGTATATAAGACATTTGATTAGAAATACAGACTAAGATAAATAAAAAAACAAAGGCCAAGTTGCAAAATTCATTTTGGTCACAAATTGGATCTGTAGCATTTTGGAATGAAACCAATTGGGTATGGATGTAGTATGAGGTGTGTGTGTGTCTGTGTGTGTGTGTGTGTGTGTGTGTGTCAAGTCAAGTTTATTTATAAAGCACAATTCGCACACAAGGCAACTCAAAGTGCTTTACATGATTAAAAACGAAAGATAAAGATAAAAACAGAGATGAATAAGAGAAAAAAATAAAAGTAAGAGAATTAAAAGTAAGAAAACAGTTTCTGAACAATGGAACTTAAAAGTTAGAGCAAGAGCAACATTATAAAATCAATGAGTGTTACAGTATAAAAATCAAAGTTCTGTCTATACTGATAAAAACATAAACCTGCACACATATTTAGACATATTAGGAGTTTAAGTGCTAAGAGTTTAATTATAGGCAATGGAAAACATAAAAGTTTTAAGCCTATAAAAGTGGTATCAGTTGGAGCATGAAGATCATTTTAAAGTCTGTTCCAGTTGTATGCAGCATAGTAAGTGAATGCTGCCTCACCATGTTTTGTTCTGACTCTTGGAACGGTTAATAGTCCAGACCCAGCTGACCTAAGTGTTCTGGAGGACTCATGGGGTGCAAGCAGGTCGGAAATGTATTTTGGTCCCAGGCCATTGAGTGATGTGTAGACAAGCAGTAATATTTTAAAATCAATTCTTTGCTTAACTGGGAGCCAGTGCAGGGACCTGAGAATTTGGGGTAATGTGTTCAGATTTTTTGGTTTTAGTCAGAATTCTAGTGGCAGCATTTTGAATAAATTGTAGCTGCTTAATAGTATTTTTTGGCAGACCAGAGAAGATGCGGTTACAGTAGTCTAATCTACTAGTTATAAAAGCATGGATAAGCTTTTCTATGTATTGATTTGACAAAAAGCTTCTGAATTGATATGGCTCTTAAAATTTGTGTGTGTGTGTGTGTCGATGGCAGTTTTAAGTTTCCTGTTGCTTAGTAACTTCTAACTGGAGAGAGAAGCTGACTGAAGGAAGACCAGAGTCCACCTGGACCAAAACAACTGTAGAATCCTGTGTTACTCAACGCCACAGAGCAGAGAGTTTATCATGTGTGTGTGTGTGTGTGTGTGTGTGTGTGTGATCCTCTGCAAAGTGTACTATCTTTTTTTCAGCAGCTGTCTTTGGTCAGCAGTGTCTCTCTCCCACCTCTGACAAGAGACACTGAGGAACCAGACCCAAACCTAAACCCAGGATACAGTGGTTCAGTGAATGTGGTGTGGAAGGTGTGGATGTGGATCACTGTGTCAGGGGAAACGCTGTAGAAGGACAGAGAGCCAGCAGGCCAGTCCAGATACACTGCTACTCTGTCAGAGTCAGAGGAGCGGGGGTAATGTATGAGTGTTTTTCTGTGATTGTGTCGGGCACAGTAACTGTTATCAGAGCAGAACAGACTCCAGGACTTTTCATTCCCTCCAATCCAGCAGTCATCACCTCTTCCTCTCCTGTTGATTCCTCTGTAAGTCACTCCTATATCAACCACTCCTTTCCTCTCGACCTCCCAGTAACAGCGACCAGTCAGACCATTTCTACACAGCAGCTGATACCAGCGGTCAAATCTCTCTGGGTGATCAGGATATGGCTGCTCCTCTCTCACTGCTGTCACCTTTCTTTTGTTTTCAGACAGGAAGAGGATTCTGTGTGCTGTGTTTGGGTCCAGTGTGAGTTCACAGGCATCTGATGAGAGAACAAGACACAATACAGCAGCAGCTTCTCATCTAATACACCTGCTCTCTTTATTTATTGTTGATTTATTATTAACAACTTGATTGCTAATTTCTAAACAGTTTGATTATAACACATGATGTCAGCCATCATCCTGATTCACTGTAGGATCTGAATGAATGGACGTCACATACTGTGGTGTAGATGGACTTTCTCTCTCAATATGTGTGTTGCTTTGTTTTCATGAATCAAACAAAATGCACACTTACACTTCCTCAGACCTGGTTTCAGCCTCTGCACTCCACCATGGTCCACACTGGGGGAGAAACAATGTCAGACCAGCAGATTCTCTTTGATGATGGAAACATGGACATTTAATAACCTTCAATATGAAGGATTTCCACTCATATCCTCTATTAAACATTAAACAGTATTCCTCATCTTCTCAGTGTGACAGAGAAAATGTGTGTGACTCTCAGCCTTCTAGCAGACGTTGCCTCTCCATACCTGAGAGAGTCCAGTCTCCAGTGTGGATCCTCCAGTCCAGCAGAGAGCAGCTTCACTCCTGAGGCTCCTGGATGATTGTAGCTCAGGTCCAGCTCTCTCAGATGGGAGGGGTTGGAGCTCAGAGCTGAGGCCAGAGAAGCACAGCCTTCCTCTGTGAGCAGACAGCCTGACAGCCTGCACACACACACACACACACACACACACAAACACACACACATATACAAGCAGCAATCAGCTACATATTGTGGCCAGTGATGTATGGTTTATAGTGTTGCGATAAAACAATATTGATAATTATTTCAGTTAAATTTTCCTCGATTTTGAAATAAAACCAACTTGATAATTTTCAATAACGACCACAGCAGAGTTCCTCTCTTAAACTACAATTCCAGTTATTTTAAACCTGGACCTTGTTTTCCTAGTTTTTGCTGTCATGACGATTAATTGAGTTCAAAATTTAATCACTTCCTCTACACAGGGGCGTGGCTTCTCTTGAAAAAGCATATAACTTCTGGATTCACGTTAACGCCATCAACTTTGTGGCCAATCAGCAGACAGAAGAAGAGACAAACCCTCCATTATTGGACCAATCAAACAACATGGAGGTACTGGAGAGACAGAACCAGACCTTGGTCCAGTGGTAGAAGAGCAGCTCTAATGGAAACTGAACAGATATAGAGCTGATTGGTCAGGTGGTGTTGAGATAATCAGATCAAATCATTAAAGTGTGTAGAATGTGAACAGACAGATCTCATGTCTCATTCAGGTCCAGTCAGGAAAATGTGAAACCAGTTGGTGATGTGGCATGGAAGAAATTAGCTTTTGGTGAAAATCCAACATGTGGAACTGGAATATACTGACAGCTGCAGAGTGTTGGTGGAAGTCTGAGCTCTACTGAGGAACATCTAGTGTTTTTAGTTTTATTATAGCAATAAAGACGTGTTTTAAATGAAAGTTGACTGTCTGATCTATTTCAGTTTTTATTCAGGATAAACATTAACCCTTTAAACTTGACAGAAATAGTGATTATACATATATTGTGATAAAACTCTATCAGCTGATATGAAAAGTTGAAATGAGATAACATTTTCAGCCATATCACCCAGCACTAATCGTTGTTTATTCTTGAGGATTGCTTTTGCAAGCTTTTGTACAGGTTTTCTGAAAGAGAGATCCCAGCTCTCAGTGTAAACTCCTTATTTAAAAAGAGTTCCATGTTGGATTTTCTCATTGGTGCACTGCTCAGAAATTAGTTATAATGAAAAAAGTGTAATTGTTTGCAATATTAACAGTTGACCCAAAGATTGGGTTTGTGTTTCGTATTTTAGGTTTCAACAACAGAGGCAGTAAGGAGAGGAAAATCCTACAGAGTTCATTTTTTTCCCCTGACATTAATGTGCATATAATGCAGAATTGAAATGGTGTGTTGAACAGTAACAGTAATCCTGACCTGAGAGTCTCCAGTCTACAGTGTGGACTCCCCAGTTCAGCAGAGAGCAGCGTCACTCCTGAATCCTGCAGGTCGTTGTGACTCAGGTCCAGCTCTCTCAGACTAGAGGACTGGCAGCTGAGAACTGAGGCCAGAGCTTCACAGCTTCTCTCTGACAGCTGACAGACACTCAGCCTACACACACACACACACACACACACACACACATATATACAAGCAGCAAACAGTTACATATTGTGGCCAGTGATGTATAGTTTGTAGTGTTGCGATAAAACAATATTGATAATCATCTCAGTTAAATATTCCTCGATTTAAACTATAATTCCAGTTATTTTAAACCTGGACCTTGTTTTCCTAGTTTTTGCTGTCATGACGATTAATTGAGTTCAAAATTTCATCACTTCCTCACACAGGGGCGTGGCTTCTCTTGAAAATGCATATAACCTCTGGATTCACGTTAACACCATCACCTTTGTGGCCAATCAGCAGACAGAAGAAGAGGCAAACCCTCCATTATTGGACCAATCAAACACATGGAGGCACTGGAGACAGAACCAGACCTTGGTCCGGTGGTAGAAGAGCAGCTCTAATGGAAACTGAACAGATATAGAGCTGATTGGTCAGGTGGTGTTGAGATAATCAGATCAAATCATTAAAGTGTGTAGAATGTGAACAGGCAGATCTCATGTCCCATTCAGGTCCAGTCAGGAAAATGTGAAATCAGATGGTGATGTGGCATGGAAGAAATTAGCTTTTGGTGAAAATCCGACATGTGGAACTGGAATATACTGACAGCTGCAGAGTGTTGGTGGAAGTCTGAGCTCTACTGAGGAACATCTAGGGCCCTATCTTACGCCCGGCGCAAAACGCAGCGCAAGTGTCATTGCTAGTTTCCGACCGACGCAGTTGTCATTTTCACGCCCAGCGCCCACGTTGTTTAAATAGTAAATGTACTTGCGCCCATCTTTGCGCCCATGGGCGTGTTGGTCTTAAAATGAGGTGTGGTCAGGCACATTGTTGGCGCAGAAAGTGATTGCGCCATTGACCAACAAAAACCTGGTCTAAAGTCTGACGCAGTGTTTTCCTGCTATTTAAAGGCCGCATTATTCAGATAGTAAGATGTGTCTCTCTCTCTCTCTCTCTCTCTCAACGTTGCCATGCAAAATAGAAAAATAGGATCATCTACTATGAAAATTTGCACTTTACTTAGTTCCTGACATGCGTTTTGTTGCCAAATTGCCATATGCTTTCACCATTACGCAATACCAAATGTGCAACGTACATGTCCCGTTAACCATAATCACACATTGCCAATTGCTAAATACGCAACCTACAACTAAGAAAAACAACACAGTAAATATGTAAAAAGCACAGCCCAGCAAAAAGTAATGAAAATAAACTGCAAAGGCATCTTACCTTCACCCGACGCACACACACATCGCCATCGCGCACGAGCAGATCCGTTTCCTCAGCAGAAAACCGTTCGTTTCTCCAACTTGCCGAATCCGCCATTTAAATAGTAATGCGCCAAGGTGCAAGCGCACCTTGCTCTTAAAGGGAATGGGAGATGACAGTCTGATTGGTTGAGTTCATGTTACGCCCAAAACACACCTATGATTACTTAAGGGACTTAATACAACCCCTTTGCGCCTTGCGCCTTGCGCCTTACTTTGCGGCCACATTGTGTGTCGTTTAACTAGCAATTTGGATTTGGACACGCCCTAAATGCACTTGCGCCATGCGCTTTAGACCATGCGCCATGGATCGTTTAAATAGGGCCCCTAGTGTTTTTAGTTTTATTCTAGCAATAAAGACGTGTTTTAAATTAAAGTTGACTGTCTGATCTATTTCAACATTTATTAAGGAGAAACATTAATAACCCTTTAAACTTGACAGAAATAGTGATTTTACATATATTGTGATAAAACTCTATCAGCTGACATGAAAAGTTTATGATAACATTTTCAGCCATATCACCCAACACTAATCATTGTTTATTCTTGAGGATTGCTTTTCCAAGCTCTTGTACAGGTTTTCTGAAAGAGAGATCCCAGCTCTCAGTGTAAACTCCTTATTTAAAAAGAGTTACATGTTGGATTTTCTCATTTGTGCACTGCAAAAAGGTATTAATGGATTTGCATGAAACTTTGTGGAAAGATTGGTCATGAGGCGAGGAAGAACTAGTTAACTTTTCACACTGATTGGCAAAGGCATATAACTTCTGGACGGATTCACGTAACAACATCAAACTTTGTGGCCAATCAGCAGACAGAAGAAGAGACAAACCCTCCATTATTGGACACATGGAGGCGCTGGAGAGCTCACTTCCTGTTTAGGCTGGCAGAAGAGCAGCTCTAATGGAAACTGAACAGATATAGAGCTGATTGGTGTTGAGATAATCAGATCAAATCATTAAAGTGTGTAGAATGTGAACAGGCAGATCTCATGTCCCATTCAGGTCCAGTCAGGAAAATGTGAAACCAGTTGGTGATGTGGCATGGAAGAAATTAACTTTTAGTAAAAATCCAACATGTGGAACTGGAATATACTGACAGCTGCAGAGTGTTGGTGGAAGTCTGAGCTCTACTGAGGAACATCTAGTGTTTTTAGTTTTATTCTAGCAATAAACATGTGTTTTAAATGAAAGTTGACCGTCTGATCTATTTCAACTTTTATTCAGGATAAATGAGATAACATTTTCAGCCGTTTATTCTTGAGAATTGCTGTTGCAAGCTTTTGTACAGGTTTTCTGAAAGAGAGATCCCAGCTCTCAGTGAAAACTAAAAGCAGTTACATGTTGGATTTTCTCATTAGTGCACTGCTCAGAAATGAGTTATGATGAAAAAAGTTTAATTGTCTGCAACATAAACAGTTGACCCAAAGATCGGTTTTGTGTTTCATATTTTAGGTTTTAACAACAGAGGCAGTAAGGAGAGGTCAGGTATTGACATTAATGTGCATGTAAAGGTCTGTTGAACAGTAACAGTGATCCTGACCTGAGAGTCTCCAGTCTGCAGTGTGGACTCCCCAGTCCAGCAGAGAGCAGCTTCAGTCCTGAATCCTGCAGGTCATTGTTACTCAGGTCCAGCTCTCTCAGACTAGAGGACTGGGAGCTGAGAACTGAGGCCAGAGCTTCACAGCTTCTCTCTGACAGCTGACAGCCACTCAGCCTGAAGGAGAATTAGTGATGAAGACAAACAAGAACATTAAAAATATTTATTTTTTCTCTCCTTTATAAAAGATCATGTCATATATTGAATCTATCCAGTTTTCTATGCACTTACACAGATTTATTGGAGGCTTTGACCACTGGCAGCAGCCTCAGAAGAGCCTCCTCTGAAGCAGAGTATTTCTTCAGGTCAAACACATCCAGCTTCTCTTCTGATGACAGTAAGATGAAGACCAGAGCCGACCACTGAGCAGGGGAGAGTTTGGCTCTGGAGAGTCTTCCTGATCTCAGGTACCATTGGATCTCCTCCACTAGAGAACGGTCATTCAGTTCATTCAGACAGTGGAACAGATTGATGCTTCTCTCTGGAGACGGATTCTCTCTGATCTTGTCCTTGATGTACAGGACTGTTTTCTGATTGGTCTGTGAGCCACCTTCTGTCTGTGTTAGCAGGTCTTGTAGGATAATCTGATTGGTCTGCAGTGACAGACCCAGGAGGAAGCGGAGGAACAAGTCCAGGTGTCCATTTTTACTCTGTAAGGCCTTGTCCACAGCACTCTGGTAGAGGTGATTTACCTGAGATTTGTCTCTGGAGGATGATTGTGTCTCTGACAGCAGATTGACACCAGAGTCGATGAATGAGTTGATGACATAAACCGCAGCCAGAAACTCCTGAATGCTCAGATGGACAAAGCAGAACACCTTGTCCTGGTACAGCCCATACTCCTCTTTAAAGATCTGTGTGAACACTCCTGAGTACACTGCAGCTGCTGTGATATCAATGCCACACTCTGTCAGGTCAGCTTCATAGAAGATCAGGTTGCCTTTCTCCAGCTGTTCAAAAGCCAGTTTTCCCAGAGATAAGATCATCTTCCTGGACTCTGTATTCCAGTGTGGATCTGTCTCATCTCTCCCATGATACTTGATGTTCTGCAGTTTGGACTGAACCACCAGGAAGTAGATGTACATCTCAGTCAGGGTCTTGGGCAGGTCTCCTCTCTTTCTGGTTTTCAACACATGGTCCAGAACTGTAGCAGTGATCCAGCAGAAGACTGGGATGTGGCACATGATGTTGAGGCTTTGTGAAGTCTTGATGTGGGAGATGATTCTGCTGGCCTGGTGTTCATCTCTGAATCTCTTCCTGAAGTACTGCTCCTTCTGTGGGTCAGTGAAGCCTCTCACCTCTGTCACCATGTCAACGCACTCAGGAGGGATCTGATTGGCTGCTGCAGGTCGTGTGGTTATCCAGAGGCGAGCAGAGGGAAGCAGTTTCCCCTTGATGAGGTTTGTCAGCAGCACATCCACTGAGGTCGACTCTGTAACATCAGTCAGGATCTCGTTCTTCTTGAAGTCTAGAGGAAGTCGACACTCATCCAGACCATCAAAGATGAACACAACCTGGAACTTGTCAAACTTGTAGATTCCTGCTTCTTTGGTCTCAGTAAAGAAGCAATGAAGAAGTTCCACCAAGCTGTACTTTCTCCCTTTCAGCAGATTCAGCTCTCGGAAAGTGAATGGAAATGTGAACTGTATATCCTGGTTGGCTTTGTCTTCAGCCCAGTCCAGAGTGAACTTCTGTGTTAAGACTGTTTTGCCAATGCCAGCCACTCCCTTTGTCATCAATGTTCTGGTTGGTTTATCTCTTCCAGGTAAGGGTTTAAAGATGTCTTCACATTTGATTGTTGTTTCTGGTCTCGCTGGTTTCCTGGATGCTGCTTCAATCTGTCTGACCTCATGTTCATCATTGACCTCTCCACTCCCTCCCTCTGTGATGTAAAGCTCTGTGTAGATCTGATTCAGAAGTGTTGGGTTTCCTGCTTTAGCAATCCCCTCAAACACACACTGAAACTTCTCCTTCAGATTGGATTTGAGTTCATGTTGGCAGATGGCAGCAAGAGTTTCTGAAAGAACAAACAACAAATAACATTAATGAGTGGATGTTTTGGTGAACATGAGAAATGTGAACATTTCCTGGTAAATATATATATCTCCACTCCATGGCATCTATTCAGCTCATCACTGGTGGACAAAAAGGTCCTGACTGTGTGTGCAGCTCAATCTGAAAGGCAACTGGTGTGGTGCTGTTTTTCCCCCCAGTGTGCACCACTGTGTTCAGCGTATTACACTCTAATTGGAAAATGTGCTCAGTAGAGCACAGACCTCCTCCATGTCTGACAACACCCAGAAAGGCTTCACTCAGAGACATTGCAGAAACCGTCAGAAGGCCCAGTGGTTCTTCTCTGCACAACCTTTTGTTTTTATATTATGTGAATCTCTTTTGAA
The DNA here is from genome assembly GCF_046629955.1 of Centroberyx affinis. NCBI lineage: Eukaryota > Metazoa > Chordata > Actinopteri > Beryciformes > Berycidae > Centroberyx > Centroberyx affinis. The sequence continues at coordinate 28,468 of NW_027284210.1, read as the reverse complement.
ATGCACAAACATGCACCTTTTTGTGGAATACCACACCCACCACCACGCCCCCTTTTGGCCAAACAACATGAAAAGTTAATCAGTACTTCCTTCGTACCAAGTTTTGTGCAAATCTGTGCCCAACTTTTAGAGATATCCTGCAAACAGGCGAACGGACGGACAAACACACAGATGCAAGTGAAAACATTTCCTCCTTGGCGGAGATAATAAATACTTTTCTCAGATTATCCAGAGAGGTTGTGCTTTACCATCATTTACCATCATTTACCTTTCAATCTTGAACTGAATAGGTCTTGTTTGGCAAATATTTAGATTTACATATTTAAATACATCTCTCATTTTCAACTTGCCTGATATCAGACAGAACTGTCAACTCGTTACACTCCATCTCCATCTTCAGTCTTCATTGCCTCCACTCTAACAGATTTCCGTGGGGGAGGGGGATTCGATTTCCCCTAACCAATCACTAGAGACCGACGTATCCGCCTGAATCTAACGTCATTTTAAGTCGACGCTGATGCGTAACCATGACAACACCAGAGACGGTTCAGAAGGTATAGAGCATCTTTGACGACACGGAGCCAAGTAAAAACAAAGTACGACGACTTTTAATGGATTCAGAACAGCCTGGATAGCAGCGTCCATCTTGTCTATAGCGTCTCCATTGTTGTTATTACTCCTCCTTGGTTCCGGAGCACAGCTTGACAACAGCTTGACGACGGCGTTAGTCCCGCCCGTGGCTCTGATTGGCTAATCGTTAGTCCCCCCCCGGCGCTCATTGGACCGATCATTTTTCAACCGAGAAACCGCTGTTTCATGTCACGATGCCAGACCAGAATCAGTCAACTGGTGGAGTGGGCGGAGTCAAAGGTCTGGACAAAGGCAAATTTTCCACCATCTCCCCTCTCCATCATGGTAAACCTGTTAAAAGCCTCTTACTGCTCTGCAGAGAGTCAGCCAGCTCCTCCTGCTTCATTCTCCTCAGGAACTGCAGTGTGATCTTCAGAAAAGCCTCTCTGCTCCTCCTCTGCTCTTCCTCCTCAACATCCACCACCTCCTCATCCTCCCTCTGCCTCTCTAAGCATTCTGGGTAATCTGGACTCAGAATCCTCTGAAACTTTTTCAGCTCGTTCTTCACAAAGGTGACAATGTTCTCCTCAAGCAGCTGGAACAGAATAATATATGAATCAAACTTTCTTACTAAAATTGTGGAACACAACATCAGATCCATCATAGACTTAAAGCCCGCTGGTCTAAAGAGTGCAGCATGGAGACTGAGGGTTTGTTTTGCATTTCACTTGTTGGTGAAGTAAAAGGTGTTGTTGTTCATTTACACACCATAAATATGGAGTCCAGGTATGTTTGATGCTCCTGGGCAGACTGACCACTGGGAGACTCCGACCTCTGGTGGAGTCTGTGGAAACAAACAAAACATCAGATAGTAGGTCATATTATATCACACACACACACACACACACACACACACACACACACACACACACACACATTTTATAATACTTTATTTTGCTCATTCACATAAGAGCACAGCATTCAAATGTTTCAAGGTTCTACAGTTATGGACACTTAAAGAAATAGTTCACCCACAAATGACAATGATGTCATTATCTCCTTCCCCTCATGTCAGTTGAAACACTGAAGTTTGAATGTCAGTATAACACACAGTGAGTTAGCTGGCACAGCTTCATATCAGCCTTCTGCAAAACAACTAGAGTGAATGGAGAGCGTTTCTTTAGTCCAAAAAGAAAAAAAAATGACATAAAATTACTGCAAACAGTTCTGCAGCAGAAGAAACAGCACTGTGCACAAGTACAACTTGTCATGTATTCAAATACTTTTTAGACAGAAATAACAAAATGGACTCCGAATCAAAAGTTGCTTTTTGGTGACTATTTTAGAAACCAAGTGGTACAAAGATACTTTGTTCTGCAAAGTTTATTGGCTAACAGTTGTTGTAAATGTGTGGCACCTAAAAGTTAAACAGAGTGAGAATGTCACATCTTGGCATCTTGGGTATGATGTCAAATTTTGTTTTTCCATTTGTATTTATCACTTTATTGGGTCATTCAAACATGCTCAACTCATAATTACAATATTTCCAGCAGCATTTGAAGGCAGCATCTGCTTGCTACTGTAATGGCAGTTTGCACAGTGAGATCTAAGAGATAATGAGGTGAATGTTGGACTTTTGGACCCACGGTGCGATTGTTTGGCTTCAGACCACTTGGATCATGCTGTTTGGAGTCATTTTATGGTCATTTTTTTTTTTTTTTTTTAAATCTTTTTAGAACTCTAAAGAGAAAGTCTCCATCCAGTTGTTTTGGAGAAGGCTGATATGAAGCTGCTCCAGCTAACTCGCTATGTGTTATATTGACATACAATGCAATACAATACAATACAATACAATACAATACAATACAATACATCGGGGGCTGTGGGAACATTGGAAAACACAGAAGATCACACAGGACTGTTTACTGGCTGAAGGGCCAGACCAATTTTACATGTCATCATGAATGAGAGTCTGACAACAACAAACCCATCTGTTTTCATCAGTTTTAAGTTTTTACCTGTTATCAATAGAGTGGTGTCCATGTTTGAAGTCAATAGGAGGATCAATAGACCAGTCACTCTTCATGGACACACAGCTGGGTACAGGAGAGTCTGGTCTGTCCTGTTGGATCCTGATAGAAACACAGGATGGACAAAGCAGAGCTGATGGTAGAAAACAGTTAGACAGACCGGCTTTCAGCCAGCAGGTTGACAGTTGCTGGAGAGAAAATGAGAAACACTCTTCCCTCCCTCCACAACTTCCTCCAAAGTTCCTTTATACAAGAAACTGAAGCTCCAAATTGCTTCTTAGTGTCTAACAGGAACAGCCTGGTTATACTGGGCAGCTCCCAGGTGTGAATATACAGTATTATTGTATGTATGTGAAGAAGAGTGATGCTGAAAAAGAGCATGCATCCTCAGCAAACCTTCTCTGCATAAGTAATAGTTAAAACATGAATACAGCAACATTGTAATGCTAGGAACAACTTACTTCTTTTCAGAAGAATGGTGTTCATCTTTAAAATCAATATGTCCATCCTTTGACCAGTCGCTCTTCAGGGACACACAGCTGGGTTGAGGAGAGTCTGGTCTCTCCTGCTGGATCCTGAGCACAATAAACCCCCCAAGGCATAGTAGACATATATCATTTAATAATATAATACCATCATAAAAAGAGATATAATTCGGAGATAGCTGCACAAGCATCCTGTGAACAGATGACAGCAGGAGGAGGTTGGGGTGGAGGAGGTTTGGATCGACTTGGGTCAACAGCAGCAGTGGCAGAATGATCAGCAGTGTGAGCTGGCAGATTATAAACACCGCCTCATTGACTTGTTTGAATGTGATTGGTGGAGAGTCAGCTGACAGCCAATCAGCTGACAGCATGCACGACTTCAGTGATGCTCCATAAGTATAACGTGTAGTTGAAATAGTGCTTCAGTGCACTACACCTGGAAAAATATGAGTAGTGGTAGTACTAGTCACAGCGCTTTAGTGGAGTATAGCATTAAAAGTCTAAATATTTGGAATAACAGCATGGTACAGCAACATAACCGTGCAACTGAAAAACAGGCTGACCAGCATGCTCAAGACAGCAATGAAAATAATAGGAAACAAGGACTTCGAGCCCATTCAGTCCCTCTACGAGCAAGCTGTCATAAAGCAAGCACACAAAATTCTTGAGGACCCACAACATATCCTTTCCTCAGAATATGAACTTTTGCCATCGGGGAGAAAAAAGTTTAAGTAGTAGTAGAAGTAGTATTTAAGTGAAATGTGCCTTTAAAGCAGTAGTAGGCGCAGCAGTGTTTTAGTGAAATAAACCTTTAAAAGTATGTGTTGTAGTAGAAACCTTTAGAATACAATGAAAGTCTATGAAGTGCATTAAGCAGCATGTATCTCATCGCTCCTGCTTTTATTGAAATGTGAAGTAGCTGGATGGAAAGATGATCAGATAACATATCAATATAATTTTGACCTGAATATACATGAACAAACAGCCATATAAAATTCCATCAGGATCAAAGTCCAAATCAACATCCAATCTAAAGTTTGTCAATAAAGTAGTTTTATGATGCGTCTATCAAATGGTGAAATTTAACCTCCACATCTACAGTGAACTAAAGAGCCTTCCTGCTCTGATTAAAACAGAATTAAAAACATTACAACAAATCAACATGTTCAGGACGTCAACACTCAAACACTGATGTGTTCACAAACTGTCACAAAGTGTTTTCATGTTTCCAACCGAAACTGTGAGTTTCACCCTCCTGATCACAAACAGTGATTTCCTATATTCTGTATGCTTGTCTTATTACAGTTAAATCAATCAAGAGTAAACTTAACAGGTTGAAGAATAAAACACTATAAACTGTAATGTTAAGTTTTTGCTACAATACCTTTTCATGTTGGGAAGAACCTGCTGCCTCGCCGTAAGAGAAAGTAGACTGAACTGATACTGTGTGTGTGTGTGTGTGTGTGTGAGAGAGAGAGAGAGAGAGAGAGACAGAGAGAGAGAGAGAGAGAGAGAGAGACAGGCAGAGAGAGAGAGAGAGACACAGGGAGAGAGAGAGAGAGCGAGAGAGAGAGAGAGACAGAGAGAGAGAGAGAGACAGGCAGAGAGAGAGAGAGAGAGAGAGAGAGAGAGAGAGACAGGGAGAGAGAGAGAGAGAGAGAGAGAGAGAGAGACAGAGAGAGAGAGAGAGAGAGACAGGGAGAGAGAGAGAGAGAGAGAGAGAGAGAGAGACAGGGAGAGAGAGAGAGAGATTAATCATTAACCGTAAACAGTTGGATTTTATTCCTGTCACATCAGGAAATAGTGTCAGACTTGGCTTTAAATCAAGAGTTGTGTGTTCTAAAAGTCAAATCCCATGATCACGGTTTAGCTTTCATATCAACAGAAATTCTACCCCTAAATGTAATTAAATCATATGTAGTCCAGTTTGTCTGCAATGTAATTTTTCTTAGTTTCATTACTCATGCAGTTCCTGCTTTTGACTTCAGTTGTACCCAACCAGGTTTTAAAGTAGATTGATGTGAACCCAAATAGTAGGTTCCTGCAGAGCTGCAGCACCGGTAGATCCAGGACCCAGTAGATCTATGACCCGGAAGATCTAGGACCCAGTCAATCCAGGACCCGGTAGATCCAGGACCCAGTTGATCCAGGACCCAGTAGATTCAAGACCCAGTAGATTCAGGACCCGGTAGATCCAGGACACGGTAGATCTAGGACCCAGTCGATCCAGGACCCGGTAGATCCAGGACCCGGTAAATCCAGGACCCAGTAGATTCTGCCTCATCACCCTGCCTGTACACCACCCCAATATGTAGCAGTACAGATTGTAAGTAAGTAAAACTTTATTTGTATAGCACCTTTCAAGACGAGTGTCACAAAGTGCTTCACAAGTTAAAACATAAAAGACATACATAGTGAAAATACAAGTTAAACACATAAGTTCATTACAAATTAAATTCATAAAACGAGTACAGTGACAGTACAGTCAACAACACACATTAGTAAAGATTGGAAGCCAAGACACTGAAGCCCTTCTAGATTGAGGTAGAAAAGTGATCCTTGTTCAGCCAGAATATGCAGGGGAACTGACCAGCCCCTATGTTGAAGTTTCCTGCTGCAGGAGTGAATGCAGGAGAGAACGTGAAAGCAGGAGTTCCACATTCACAGAGACACCAAACCATAACCCGACTGCCATGGTGAATATCCAGGATCCCGGGGGCAGGAAACTCTAGTTGGTGTGATTGCCAACCTCCCTGTACCCGTCTTGATCAGATGGGACTGCATCCTGTTCGGACACTATTGGAACAGAGGTTCACGCCGTCTACGTCAAAGAGCAGCAGGGAGAAGGACAGAGCAGAGGCGGAGCAAGGAGTACCAAGTCAGCATACTCCAGAGCCATACCCGAGATGAGTGGGAGTGATCAGCAGGCCTCAGAAAATGAGATGGAGGAGCCAACTGTACAGAGAGTCTCTACAGAAACAGCTGAGGAGGGGCCTCACCAAGCCCCAGCGGCTCTCGAAGAGACTGAATCAAACAAAGTCTTCTCAGAGTTCTCCCTTTGTGTGGGCACGGACTCACCAGGTCAGTTGGCCACAGCCCAGCGGAATGACCCCATCCTGATACAAGCCCAGAGGGACGTCCAGGTGTCCAGGTCCAGGCATTTCAGTAAACAAAGATCTTTAAAGAATCATTAAATTAGGAGATGAATGTATCAATCAGCTGTTGGTACTGAAACCCTACATCTCTAAGGTTCTGTACCTGTAGCCCACCAGGGCTTAGAAACGACCTTTGAGAGAATCCAGATGAGATTCTACTGGCCAGGAGCCAAGTGAGCTGTGGAGGACTACTGTCGCCATTGTGCCGAGTGCCAGATCTCCAACTCCCAAAGCTCATCAGTGGAGCCTCATGTGTTACGACCGCCACTGTCTGTGGTCCAGAAGCGGTGCGTTTGGGTGGACGAGGCAGGAGGAGACTTCAATTACCCACATGAAGTATTCTACTCTTCTGTTCTGTTACACATGTGAAGAATGTAGCCTGTGTCATCCTATCACTGCTATCCTGTTCTCATTTATAACCCTCTCTGTCATTCCAGCCCTGCCAAGTCTTGGTCTGACATCGCCATTGTCTGTGTCCTAGTCTCAGCTCTGCGTCATTGCAAGTTTCAATTCAGGTAGTATAGCACTCAAGTCAGGATTTTTGTTTTGTCAATCTTTACGGCAGTTAGTGATAGGTACATGTAGTTTGTTAATTACTGTCGACCATCACAGCAGTTAGAGATAGGTAAGTTTTCAGGTTTCATTTTTTTTTTTTTGTGTTATCTCTGTTGGTGTAGGTAGATAGACAGATAGGGATTTTTTAGTTATTAAACTCCCCCCGCCTGTTACTTACTGTGGTTCTAATAAACCTGTTGAACCGTTCCATTGCCTCTTGTCATGTTGGGTCCAATACTGAAAAGCCTGTCACCATGATCCCGTCACCAATCACCCCCTTCAGTGGCACATCCATGGACATTGTGGGCCCTCTCCCAAAGAGGTATTCCTGCTATTCCCGATTGGTAATTGTGAATTAAATCCTTACTGACCAAGGTTCTTGTTTTGTGTCTAAGGTGATGAAAGATGTGCCAGAAACTCCAGGTGAAGCAGCTTCAGACATCGGTCTACCACCCCCAGACCGATGGACTGCTGGAGTGGTTCAACGGCACCCTTAAAAGCATGCTATGGAAAATGATAGAGAAAGATGGAAAGAGTTGGGACCAGTTGCTACCTTATGTGATGTTCTCCATCAGGGAAGTACCATAGAGCATTATGAGCATTATGAGCTTTGAACTGTCCTGGACCTGGCCAAAGAAGCGTGGGAGCAGCTACCACACATGGACCAAATGCATCAGCACATGACGGATATGGCTGATGTCTGGGAGCACATGCAAAAGGCCCAGGAAGCCCAGGCCCGGGTGTACGACAGAGGAGCACAGGTACGAAAGTTTCAACTTGGGGAAAAAGTTTTGATACTGATCCCAAATAACGAGTGTAAATTCTTGACTAAGTGGCAGGATCCATATGAAGTGATGGAAAAGACAGGGCCAGTCAGCTATAGAGTGAGACAACTCGACCGATGCTAAAGCCAACAAATCTACCACGTTAATCTAATGAAAAAGTGATACGATGAAGAGCACACTCCCCATTCCAGACCCCGTCCCTGTTGGCGAACAGCTCGCAATCCACCAGATACAGGACCTCCGAACTGACGACACAGTTTGGGGATGTGTTCTGACATACTGGGGCACATCAATGTCATCGAGCATGATATAGTGACCGAGCCGGGCAAGGTTGTACGCCAATGGCCCTACAGGATCCCAGAAGCCAGACGAACGGCAGTATGGAAAGAGGTACAAAAGATGTTAACAGTGAGGGTTCAGTGAGGGAGCAATCACACGGCGCCTGGTCCAGCACGAATGCAATGGTGCTGAAGCCAGATGGCTGTCCTCGTTTCTCCAATGACAAATTAACCAGGATGAGCAGCTCATTGACTCACTGTTTGAGTCTTCAGCCCGCATTCCTGCTGTCAAAACATCTGGCAAAATTGCAGACTCTGAGACTGCGACCCATACTCCGGACCTGGCCGACACTCTCCCCACGCTTGACCCAATCACAAATGGCCCGGCCGCAGAGGCATCCTCTCCGCCACTCGCCACAGACCCGACCGACACCATCTCCTGGCCGCAATGTGGACTGGCCCCGGAGGCATCCCCACCGCTACTCACCACAGAAATGGCCTTCTGGCACAGCAAGGGTGCTAGACCAAAAGTGTCTACTCCTGGTGAGCTGTGGTCGGACGTTGTCCGCTGTAGGGGCAGCGGAGGAAACAACAACAAAAACAAGAGGAAACCCCAATACACTGCCCCGCCAGGACTGCAACTGGAAAACAGGGATAAAAATACTCAGTGAACCGGATCTAGTGACTGCTAATGCTAATGACGGCACTTCCAAGGCATGCAGCCTAGTACTAGCCACAGAGCTAATGCTAATGCTCCGGCTACCCAAGCTACAACTAAAACTTTTCTGTTCACCAGGGCTTTTTAAGAAATTTAGGGCAACACTCATCTGCACTGGAATATTTATTCTTTTGTCTTTTATACTTTCTTTTTTCTTTTTACTTTTAAATGTGATTTTCACTTTTATCTTGATCTTTTTTTTTATCTTTTTTTAAATCTTTTTGCACTGTCTTTTTAAATGTGATTTTAATGCACTTTCACTTTTTATGCCTTCATTTTACTTTTATATATGTAAAGCACTTTGAATTGCCAATGTGTATGAATTTAGCTATATAAATAAACTTGCCTTGCCTTGCCTAACAAGATAACAAACAGGTCTCCTTATAACCAGGTTGTGGCAATGTGCGAACCTCCACGCATGCCTCCACGAAATTCAGAAAACAGAATTTAAATTCAGTCGTCTGCTGGAACAAATCTCATCACTTTCAATCTAAGTCATTTACACAAACACAAGATCTCAAGTCAAGACTTTAGAAACCTTTTCAAGTCATCAGAGTACAAGTCAGAGTCAAGTCCCAAATCACCAGAACCCAAGTCAAGTAAAGTCTCAAGTCTTCTCTTCATGCATCAACTCAAGTCTCAAGCAATTAAAACTATGACTCGAGTCCAAGTCATGTGACTCGAGTCCCCACCTCTGAGTCATCTGATAAAGGAAATGAAGTAACAGTGAAATTTAGCTGCTCTTCCTTTTGCTAAGGACCCCGAAACCTCCTCAATGACCCCCGGAGGTCCCAGCACCCCAGTTTGGGATCCACTGCTGTGTGTCTCTGTGGTTTCTGAGCTGCTGATCGACTCTGATGATGATCAATAAACTCCAATGATCCCAATCCGTCTGTCTGGTTTCCTCTGTTCATATACACAGATACACAGTCTCCATATAGACTCTGTACATACAGAGGCTTGGGTAATAACAGAATCTTGTAACAGTGTTACATATTCTACATATAAAAATGTCATAATAATAACTTTTTCTAGCGCCATTCATACACAGAATGCAACTCAAAATGCTTTACATAAAATAAATGGACAAAATAAAAAATACAAGCAAAAGCGAGATAGAATTTGTTGAGTAAAGTGACATTAAAAGAGATGGAAAGATAAAAATAGGTAAGTAATTATAATACTCAGGTGCAGGCTGTTTGACTGTATTTTGTTAGGTTAGCTAAAAATAATCATGTATTCTGATTGCAGTTAGGTGATAAACATCAAGGACGAGAGGACAGAGTTCAAACTGGATTCTTTTCACTGGAAACATTAGAAATGAGAAAATAAAGTGCAGAAACAAAGTAAAGTCAGATTCCTCTTCTCACTGTGAATGGATCCACAGTTTGTCAGTTTACAGTTGATCCAGTTTCTGTTGCTGATGGAGAGACACACAATCTGTTCTGTGATGGATGGATTTAAAATGGACTGAAGGACAAAACTGCAGGAGAGATGGACTGAAGGAGAAAGTCACATGACTGACTTTAACTCTCTGGAATCGTCTCCCCCGACCAATCAGATCTGCTGAGTCTGTTGATTCGGCTCCTAAAAAAACATTTTTATAGACTGGCCTTCCTATGACTGGGCTATATGGGTCTGTTCTTATTTGGTTATGTTTTGTGTGTATGTGTGTGTGTGTGTGTGTGTGTGTGTGTGTGTGTGTGTGATTATGTTATTTTAAGATGGCTTTTAAGAGTTTGTTCTTCTCTTAAAGTTTTTTTATGTCATTTATGTCTTTTGTTTTATTCTTTGTAAAGGATGTTTTTACTTTTAAAAAATACTCAAAAACAAGTCTACAAAAAAAACCGACTTAATTACAGTAACTGGTGTGAATGTAATTAGTTACTTCCACCCCTGTACATTACTATGACAGCTAGTCTGAAGCTGTATGAAATGTGTAGTTATGAGTATCAGAACTGAACAACTGTATTTTTCCAGACTCTTCCAGGACTTTTATTCAAGTTCCAAACTTTTCAAGAGCTGAAAATCATCTGATTCATTTTCTAGACTTTCCAGACTGCAAGAAACAAGACAACAATGTACAGTATCTAATGTAATAAGTATAAAAATGAAATGTATACTACTACTACTATTACTGTTACTGTTACAACTACCACTACTACTACTACTACTACTACTATGATGATAATAATAAAGGAGCATTTAGGGTTATCAGGCTCCATTCTTTTATTCGCTTCACTGCAGAAGTCCGACACAAACTTCCATCGACACGTTTGACTTTATGCAGATTTCAATTTGTCTGGACATGAAAATCGTCCTTTCCCAGTGTTATATAAGTTTACATTAATAAAAACATAAACATATCATTGATATGTAGCCTACTTTTATTGTTGTCACTTTTTGTTGTTTTATTTTTTTTTTATTATGTACAACATATGTTAAAATTGTAGATAACTTTGACTCAGATGTTCTTGTTTTAATAAAATAATAAATAAAACAGTTTTCTTGGTGACAGAAAGTTTGATCTGAGCTGAGCGGATCCTTTGTTCTCCATCAGTTTGGTTTGAGCTCCTCTGCCCGGCTCTCTCCTCCGGTTGCTAGGCAGAACGAAACACGGCCTGACGTAAAAAAAGAAAAAAAAAAAGAAAAAAGAAAAAAATTGCTGCAGCAACCAGGAAGTGACGTAGCCTCTCTCTCCCAGCCCTTTCATTCGGTTGCTAGGCAGGACTAGAGTATTTGATTTATATGAAATGTGTGAATGATTTAACCTGGCACTTTATTCTTTTTATATTCTGATCTTGTTGAAGTGTTTTGTTATCAATAAAGTTTTAAAGGGATGAAAAAGGCGGTAGTTTTACTATAAATACTGTTTCATTTGTCACATCCTTCCTTGTTCTAAACTGAATAATCCGACTTTCGCATGCTGCCATATTGTTTGTATAATTCCACATTAGAAAAATAACATTTCACTGCGTTGCTATGGGCGAGTGGCAATAAGAAAAGTGATGCATTCAGGTGCTGTGGATATAATGTGGAAAAAAAAGTGAAAAATGTATGATAAATGTTTTTATTGCAAGACCTGATGCCACTTCCGATGCGCATTTTTAAAAGTGTATTGAGTTTTGTCTGATTTTTATGAATTTCTAATATAATTTCACTTATTTTGGTGACGTTATGTTATGTATATGGCTGGAAATGTTCTATATTTGTCCTGTAGAATAATTAAAAAAAATATATTCATAAAAAAACTAGCCTACTTCTGCTACTACTGTTACTACTACTACTACTAGCCTGTTACTACATAATAATATGTAATAGGAATAAATAATAAAATAATAAAAATATTAAACGATAAACGGCCTGACGTAAAAAATGCCGCCGCAACCAGGAAGTGACGTCGCTGCCCTCCGTCAGATTGTGTTGATGTTTTGTGGACTGGACGGGCTAGAGAACGGGAAGAGGGAGACGGTTTGTTTTTGTTCTCCTAAAACCGCGAAAAGAACACCGAATTGTTGATTTCGTCGTTGTTTCCCGTTAGCTAAGAGTCTTAGCTCGGTTATTTCTCCGAAACGGCCGGGCCGAAAGGCGAAGAAACCGAAGCATTTAATCTCGAAAGGGAGGAATCGTCACCCCTTTGACCCCCCTCCCTCCTTCCCTAACACACACTCTCACACACACAACCATGACGATTCTTCCGAAGAAGAAGCCCAGCTCGGGTGTCGGGGTCTCGGATCACGCCGACGACAGCGACCGTCGGAGCGGCTCCGACCCGCACCAGCACCCCCACCCGCACGGAGGGCGCACCGGAGCCCGGCCGAGGGCTTCACCTCCGCCGTGGTCCTACCAGCCCGCTCCGCCCTCCGCCAGGGATGACAGGCGGAACATCGAGGCTAGCTCTCGGCCGCAGCAGGCCTCTCCCCCGCCCGTCGGCTCGGTTTCCCCCGTAGGACCGGGCGACGGCAGAGACAGCAGTGGGGGGATGGTGGCCGGGTCCCGGGGGGAGCTCGTCGTGTCAGCCGGTGTCGGCTGCGGCGGAGGTATCGGCAGCTGCTGCTCCGGGCCCGGGCTGAGCAAGCGGCGGCGACAGGCGGGCACCTGCTCCGGCGGGGTGGTGGCTCTGGCCGGGGGAGGCCAGCCGGGGGTGACCGGGCCGGGAGGCGTCGGGTCCAGCCAAGACACGGAGGAAGGAGCCGGGGGAAACAACAGCGAGGATGAGTACGAGAACGCCGCCCGGCTGCAGTCCATGGACCCGGCCACTGTGGAGCAGGTAACCGCTACTAACCATAACAACATTAGCAGGAACCGGGGCTGGAACCCGTGCAGCTGTGTTTATGTTGACAAGACATCAAACAGGTTGTGATGTGTTAGCATCAGCGATAAAATTAGGATTCGAACTATTGTAACTGTGTTTATACGAACTAGACATTAGCCAAGTAAGTTTTGATTCATTAGCATGAAGCTAGCTGGATTTGAACCCATGTAACTGTGGTTATAACTAGACATCAAACAGTTCGGTTTAGATGTATTAGCAGAAGCCTAGCGGGATTCGAACTCGTGTGTTTATATGAACTAGAGATTAGCCAAGTACATTTAAATGAGCACGGCGGGATTCGAACCCATATTAACGGTACTGGTACAAACTAGACATCAGCCATTTAAGATTTGATTCATTAACATGAACCTAACTGGATTTGAAACGTGTAACTTCGGTTACAGAGACCAGACATTAGCCAGTTACATTTAGATGCATTAAAATGATCCTAGTGGGATTTGAACAAGTGCAGCAGTGTTGGGACTGACAGGCAGAGCGGGTCTTGAACCCAGGAACCTGTGGTGATAGAGAGCAGGCAGGAACCATGAGAGAACATGATAACAGCATTAACAGGAGCAGTGGGATCTGAACCCATGAAACACTGAGAGAGCTACTGGATAAAGACCAGCAGCAGGCTGAATAGTGGGAACCACAACAACATTATGGATGAGATTTGAACAGATGCAGCTATGAAAAGGTCAAGGGGAGATTTTTTTGGGTGGTGGGTGGGAAGGTTGGCATTCGCTTTACTAACAAAATATATGATGTATGAGATATAACTATGAGAACTCCTGTTAAAGTAAACACAAAGAAAGACTAGCATGGCAGTATGATGTTATTAAGAGCTGGCAAATTAAAAAGCTAATTAAAGTCTTAAGGCTGTGTCGTTTCAACACATCATCAGGGTCTGGTTTGGGACAGCAGATTCATCTGTGTGACTTCTCAACTCAACAGGATTAACAGCTGCACACACCGACACTACCTGTGTGTGTTGTGTTGAAAAGAAACACAAATGTGTTGAATCCAAACACACAGCAGCAGCTGCGTTTCCATGGACAGCAATACTCCGACTGTTGTCCTTATTCTGAATGAGACAGTATCCAGATGAATGTGTCTCCATGTGTTGCTTATAGAACTGTTCCCTTCATGTTCCTGTCTCCAGCTGCGGAGCAAAGTCCGGTCAGCAGGACAGAGGAGGATCACCGGAGACTCGGACAGTTTCAGACTTTACTGAAAACTTCACGATCTCCGTTTCCCTCTAAATCCTGAGCATGCTCAGTTTCAGCCTCTCCTCTTTCCTGTTGTCAGTCTCTTTCTTTCTCCTCTGAAACCAGTTCAGCCTCTGGAAGGCAGAGGAGCGTCAGGCGGTCCAGAGAGAGTCCTGGTCCAGGTGTTTACAGTCTGAGCCGCTTCAGTAATGAGACTGAAACCAGAATACTGCACATGTCTTAATGTGACTCTGCTTACTGATTATGACCTTATTCAGGTTCAGGGGATCAGAACATGCTGTTTACATTCAGACAGTTGTATTAATCAGGTTCATCAGATTATTGCTGTCTGTGTAAACGCAGTCGGTGTTGAAAATGATGCGTTTAGGTCACAGAAGGTCAGGTGGCTTTAACAGTGACTGTGTTTACATGGACTTGAGTATCCCGGTTATGAGGCTTATCCCGGTTTTGATCATATTCGGGATATGGCGTTTACATGGAACACAGAGAAATCTGGTTATTCATATCCCCGTATGATAAATACTAGCATCCCGGTTATTGATTACCGCATGCTGCAGGCGCCTGTGATGTTTACAACACAAACTGGCAATTATGAAATTGTTAATCTGATATTCCTCTGTAACTGTTAACCTTAAATTAATTTGACTGTTTTGTTTTGATGTTTGGCTGTAGTAATGTTTCTTTAGTATTTTCCTCCTGACCTGACTCGCTCCACTGTCCGTGTTGGAAACCGGCCTCCTGTAGTCTGGATCTACAGACTTGAACAGCTCAGCATTTCCATGCTTTCTCCATCTAAACTGCCAAGTATATTTCATTCTTTCATCACCGAAAGACAAAACTCTGTTTCCTCATCGCTCCAGAAGTGAGACGTTCTCGTTGTTGTTGTTGTTGTTGTTTGTGTTTTTCTGTTCTGTCTCTCGGCTGAAGCCTGTGCAGGGAGTCTGCGGCGGTCAGAAACCTGGATCAGATGTTTACCTGCGACAGGATCCCGGTTTCTTTCGGAGTACTCCGGCTGGCATAATCGGGTTTCTCCAAACCGGGATAAGGGCTTATCCAGGTTTCTGTAATCGGGATATGATGTTTACATGCGCAAACACAAAAACGGGATACTTCAAAAATCCGATCATACCCGGGAAACTCAAGTCCATGTAAACACAGTCAGTGTTAGTAGTTGTTTGTATCTACAGCAGGTTCTACTGTAATTGAGGATGACGATGTTAGCATGAAACTGACATGGCTGAGGTTCCCAACATGGCGTCCAAGTGAGGAAGAGCGTCACGTTGCTCTTCCCCTCGCTGGCCGGTTAGTGCCGGCATGAGGAGAGCTTCAGTAACGCTGCGTTCAGATTTCAGAATAAACAGCAACCACAAGTCTTTTCATTTTCACCTGAAGCTTCAGACTCCAGACAGTTAAACTGCAAACTGAAGCTCAGCTGCTGCAACTGTTTCCCACTCTGATGATGAGGTGAAGCACCAACCAATCAGAGGGAAGGGAGAGTAGGGTAGTTATATACTTACTTTATTATTATTTACTTGATTAATTCTTTCAGTTAACAAGAACGATTATTTGCCAAATGAAATAAAAAGGAGACAAATGCAAAGCTGTTTGACGTTATTAGTTGACGACATCATGAACCGTGAAACACCCAGGAAACTCTTTCCTGCCCCGTCGGCTTAATGCAGCTCAGGCGGTCTGGAGGTCTGGAGCGTGAACGCACCGTGAGAGAGAGAGACAGCAGACCGGCAGGAGGATTCACCTGCTGAGCTGCTGGATCTGAAGCTGAAGGATCTTCAATTTCAATTTATTTTTTTGAAAAGGGACGATGGACATTAATCAACATTCAAACAAATGTAAAAGTACCCGAGTTAGCCAAAGGCTAGTTTTCATCGGCAGTCCCTTTGCCTGATGTTGTTAGGCATCTTAGAATAATATAACATGCAATAGTTAGAAGCATCATTGTGATAAAAATCATATACAATACAGTTAAACAACATGAGTGGACAAAATCCAATAGTAGATGATACAGGTGCAGTATGAGTACAGTCATGTTAAAGGTGGATAAAAACAGCATCAGTGTTGACATTGTTGGTTCTCAATAAGCCGTTTCTTAACGATACGCATGAATGAATAATAGGATGGAGACTCTCTGATGTGATGTCTGAAGGAACAGACGGCCTGGCTAAATGCAGTTTTTCTGAGTGGGATTGTGAATGAATCTGAATCAAAACGATCGGAATGAATGAGCTGAATGATCCAATCAGAACGCACGCAGCTTTTCATTTAGCATCACGTTTTATCGGTTGCCAGATATGTCAATCAAACGAGGTCAGGCAGCGTTGCTAAGCACCAGGAGTTCACCTGATGCACGACAACATGGCGAATGTAAATATTTATGCTCATAAATATGATGCAGCTGTGAGCCAGCTTGGTCTTGTTCTGAAAGTTTGTTACAGTAAAATATATACAGTATATTCACTACAGTCCACAGTCTGACTGAATGTTCTGTTTCATTCTCTTAAAGCATTCTGATCTACAGTCTTCTGCTGAAATGCTTGAAATGAGTTTTAGTCAAATATAAATAGTGAAGTTGATCCTATGTATGAATTTCTTTCCAAAGCCTTTGCCTTTCCATTAAGGCAAAGAATCTAAAATATAAGATAGTTTTGATTTGTTTAACATTTTTTTGGTCGCTGCATAATTCAGTTTGTGTTATTTCATAGTTTTGAGTCTTTACTGTTACTCTAAAATGTGGAAAATAGTAAAAATAAAGAAAAATGTGGCGTGTCCAAACTTTTGACGAGCAGTGTATATAAAGATAATTTTGGCCTTTACTAGACAGCTCCCAGTAGAGAGAGACAGGACAGACTGGGAGACACGGGGGGAGGACATGTGATGAAGGTTCTGGGCCGGACTCGAACGCGTCCCAGACCACCGAGGCACCAGGAGCGCGGGGGACGCCCCTAAAAACATTTTGTACATGTTGTGAAGTGCCGTTTCTTTCCGCCCAACATTCTACATCAAAGTTAACATGCTGAGTCGGCTGTGGCGCTCCACCTGCCGACAGATTCTCACTCCGGACAAAAGACGAGACGAGTCACAAAGAAAACGCTCCGGTCAACAGCAGCAGCTTCGTGTCGCTGTAGGAAACATCAGAGAGTCAGACGGTCCGGTCTGGACTCGGGTTCAAACCCGCCGTGTCAGCGGTACTGTGCTGTGTCTCAGTCCACTGATCCACCAGGACACACAGAGAGAGAGAGAGAGAGAGAGAGAGAGAGAGAGAGAGAGAGGGAGTCAGCTGATTAACTTTAACCAGAGGTGGGGACTTGAGTCACATGACTTGGACTCAAGCCCCAGTTTGAATTGCTTGAGACTTGACTCAAGTCTAAATGTAGAACAGCAAGTCAAGTCAGAACCAATCAAGAGTCCAGTATCAATTTAATATCTTAAAGAAAACTAAATATCTAGGACTTTTCAATGCAATATGGTTTTAATAGGATAAAAACTCGGTAAGAGCATCATGAGTTTGATTTCTAGAATCAGTTTCAACTTCAATAAATTCAATCATTCCATACAAATTCAGAAAACAGAATTTAAAATCATCTCAAGTCTTGAGACGCGAGAATGGAGTCTGAGTTGAGAGACGACGTCTCATATGCAGATATCTGTTTTTAGAGATTAGCTGAAATGTCGTCTGGACCTAAAAACTTTGTCGTCTCTCAGCTCAGACTCCGTTCTCGCGTCTCAAGTCGCTAATCGGACTGTAAACAGACCGGCTCAGGAAGAGGAAGTCTTGGCCCGGATGTCCGCCGGCTGCACCGGAAACCCCCAAATATTGTCCGTCGCCCCCAGAGTCTGATCGATCAGACCGATAGACGACGGGTTCAGAGGTTGAAACACTTCCTGCTCATCAGGGTGTAAACCACAGCAGCAACGTGACAGAAAGGTTTCAGGACGCAGGACGTCGGGGCGCCATGTGGGCGTGTCTTCAGGCGTTCATCTGACTGCTCTGTAGCATGTAAACCGGAATATGAATGGAATATTCTATAAGCAACTCATGTAAACACCTTAATCGAAATATTAGGGATGGGAAGATATTAAGGCTGGGTATTGGCGAGGACCTCACGATACGATATGTATCACGATACATTGCAATACTCTGCATAATTTACTGAAAATGTAAAAATAGAGCTGAAAATACAATTTGCTGTGTATCACCTGGGTAGTCTAATATGTACATCACATTATATTGATAACTCAAGTCAAAACTATTTAATTCAAAGGGATTTGAGGGAAATTTGAGGACTTTTTAAATCAGTTTAAAACATGAATAATTTTTTTTAATGTATCGATACGAAGGGCTGGAAAATCGATAAAGTATCATGGAAAAAAAATATTGCAATACTCAGCTGTATCGATTTTTTTGCACAGCCCTAGATGATACATATCGAAATTCAGTATATCGCAATATAAAAATGTGGCAACACGTGTAGTCGGGCAGAAAAATGAATGGTGATATCAGCTCCATGTTATTCTGCTGTAGTAATCACTAATGAGACTCTTGCCCATCACAGTTTCACAAGCTCTCCATTGAAATTATATTATTTTGCACTTTGCATTGACATTTTGAAATTGTTGTTTACATTCTAGCGAGCCAATGGCATCGCTAGAAAGACTTGTGGCTCAGAAATAATCCTAATTCTGCACAGTCAGACTTTGGTGTCACTGAAGTTTTATTTGTGTGTATCGGATAAATATCGAACCGTGAACCTCGTGTACCGAATCGTATCGTGACATGAGCATATCGTCCCTATGAAATATTGTTTTATTTAGAATCAGGTCAATAGTCGGGTTATTGCAGTCCATGTAGACGTAGTCCGTGTTTACCTCCAGACATCAGATTCAGTTTTTATTCTCTAGTCATTTATTTCTCCACTTCCCTTTCTCTCTTGTGTGTGAGTTTGTTTTCCCTGCAGTGTTTATAATGTTGGAAACAAGGCTGCTGCCCTCAGTGTGTGTGTTGTTAAATAAAGGTTGAATGAACATTAGCATCAGGTGGGATGTGAACACACACACACACACACACACACACACACACACACACACACCTGGGCCTCTAGCCACTGTTAGCAGCCCAGTGGGATCTAGAATACCTGTGTGTGTGTGTGTGTGTGTGTGTGTGTGTGTGTGTGTGTGTGTGTGTGTGTGTGTGTACTGGTGGAGAAGTGTGTAGAAATGTCTCATTCACACCTCAGTGAGTCTCTGAATAAGAGAATCACAGAAATGACTGGAATGTAAATGCCAGTGTGTGTGTGTGTGTGTGTGTGTGTGTGTGTGTGTGTGTGTGTGTGTGTGTGTGTGTGTGTGTGTGTGTGTGTGTGTGTGTGTGTGTAACATACGTAGAAATATCTGTCTCATTCATACCAACACACTACAGTAGAGCATCAATGGAGAACACTCACACTCACACACACACATACACATACACATACACACACACACACACACACACACATACACATACACACACACACACACACACACACATACACATACACATACACACACACACACACACACACCAGACTGGATGAATGGAGGCAGAGTGTAGTGGAAAATACTGTGTGTGTGTGTATGTGTGTGTGTGTGTGTGTGTGTGTGTGTGTGTGTGTGTGTGTGTGTGTGTGTGTGTGTGTGTGTGTGTGTGTGTGTGTGTGTGTGTGTGTGTGTGTGTGTGTGTGTGTGTGTGTGAGGACAGTGTGGGAGAGATGGAGCAGGGATTAGAGAGAAGGTGTGTTGTTGATTTTCATATCAAATAAGTGATAATTACTACAATTACTACAGGAACAGCAGTCAGTCAGTTTCAGTCTGTATTATCTATGTATTATGCATTATAATTCATAAATATTCATATATTGAATTCATATATATTCAAATGCTGTTTTGAATTTTGCAGTTGTATTAAACCCTGTGGTTTTGGTTTGGTCCAGTTCAGTCCAGTCCAGTTCGGACTCAACTGAACTGGACTGGACTGGACTGGACTGGACTGGACTGGACTGGACTGGACTAGACTGGACTGGACTTGATCAGACTGACAGTCGTGTGTCCAGGTTTCATGTTGCTCCTCCTCATTCATCTCAGTCCAGAGTTCAGCTCCTCCATGTTTCTCCTCCTCCATGTTTCTCCTCCATGTTTCTCCTCCTCCATGTTTCTCCTCTTCCATGTTTCTCCTCTTCCATGTTTCTCCTCCTCCATGTTTCTCCTCCTCCATGTTTCTCCTCCATGTTTCTCCTCCTCCATGTTTCTCCTCCATGTTTCTCCTCCTCCATGTTTCTCCTCTTCCATGTTTCTCCTCTTCCATGTTTCTCCTCCTCCATGTTTCTCCTCCTCCATGTTTCTCCTCCTCCATGTTTCTCCTCCATGTTTCTCCTCCTCCATGTTTCTCCTCTTCCATGTTTCTCCTCTTCCATGTTTCTCCTCCTCCATGTTTCTCCTCCTCCATGTTTCTCCTCCATGTTTCTCCTCCTCCATGTTTCTCCTCTTCCATGTTTCTCCTCCTCCATGTTTCTCCTCCTCCATGTTTCTCCTCCATGTTTCTCCTCCTCCATGTTTCTCCTCTTCCATGTTTCTCCTCTTCCATGTTTCTCCTCCTCCATGTTTCTCCTCCTCCATGTTTCTCCTCCATGTTTCTCCTCCTCCATGTTTCTCCTCCATGTTTCTCCTCCTCCATGTTTCTCCTCTTCCATGTTTCTCCTCTTCCATGTTTCTCCTCCTCCATGTTTCTCCTCCTCCATGTTTCTCCTCCATGTTTCTCCTCCTCCATGTTTCTCCTCCATGTTTCTCCTCCTCCATGTTTCTCCTCTTCCATGTTTCTCCTCTTCCATGTTTCTCCTCCTCCATGTTTCTCCTCCTCCATGTTTCTCCTCCATGTTTCTCCTCCTCCATGTTTCTCCTCTTCCATGTTTCTCCTCTTCCATGTTTCTCCTCCTCCATGTTTCTCCTCCTCCATGTTTCTCCTCCATGTTTCTCCTCCTCCATGTTTCTCCTCTTCCATGTTTCTCCTCTTCCATGTTTCTCCTCCTCCATGTTTCTCCTCCTCCATGTTTCTCCTCCATGTTTCTCCTCCTCCATGTTTCTCCTCTTCCATGTTTCTCCTCTTCCATGTTTCTCCTCCTCCATGTTTCTCCTCCATGCTTCTCCTCCATGTTTCTCCTCCTCCATGTTCTCCTCCTCCATGTTTCTCCTCCATGATTTTCCTCTTCCATGTTTCTCCTCCTCCATGTTTCTCCTCCATGTTTCTCCTCCATGTTTCTCCTCCTCCATATTTCTCCTCCATGTTTCTCCTCCTCCATGTTTCTCCTTCATGTTTCTCCACCTCCATGTTTTTCCTCCATGTTTCTCCTGCTCCATGTTTCTCCTCCATGTTTGTCTTCCTTCATGTTTCTCCACCTCTGTTTCTCCTCCATGTTTCTACGCCTCCATGTTTCTCCTCCATGTTTCTTCATCTCCATGTTTCTCCTTCATGTTTCTCCTCCATGTTTCTCCTCCGTTTCTCCTTCATGTTTCTCCTCCATGTTTCTCTTCCTTCATGTTTCTCCTCCTTCATGTTTCTCCTCCTCCATGTTTTTTCCTCCTCCATGTTTCTCCTCCTCTATGTTTCTCCTCCATGTTTCTCCTCCTCCATGTTCTCCTCCATGTTCTAAGGTTCTGATTGGCTGAGACAGAGGTCCTGTGTGTCGTCCTGAAGAATTCTCTGAGCCAGTGACAGGCGTTTGTTCTTAGCCAATAGAAAGGCAGAATCACTCCTCACTTTGTAGTTTTTAATATTTTATCAGAGAATTTGAAAACTCTTTTTAACTCCATGATGTAAACACAGTGTTCTCTCTCTGTGCCATCAAGCCCTTTAGCTTTTATCAATTAAAAAATTATCGTTGTTTTTTGTACATTTTAATATTCAAAACCGCTCAGATAAACCGAGAATCGTCTGCCGGTCGAGACGTTCCTCATGTTCCTCGTGTTCCTCGTGTTCCTCGTGTTCCTCGTGTTCCTCATGTTCCTCATGTTCTTCATGTTCCTAGTGTTCCTCATGTTCTTCATGTTCCTCGTGTTCCTCGTGTTCCTCGTGTTCCTCATGTTCCTCATGTTCTTCATGTTCCTAGTGTTCCTCATGTTCTTCATGTTCCTCGTGTTCCTCATGTTCCTCATGTTCTTCATGTTCCTAGTGTTCCTCATGTTCTTCATGTTCCTCGTGTTCCTCATGTTCCTCGTGTTCCTCGTGTTCCTCATGTTCCTCATGTTCTTCATGTTCCTTGTGTTCCTCATGTTCCTCGTGTTCCTAGTGTTCCTCATGTTCCTCGTGTTCCTCGTGTTCCTCGTGTTCCTCGTGTTCCTCATGTTCTTCATGTTCCTCATGTTCCTCATGTTCCTAGTGTTCCTCGTGTTCCTCGTGTTCCTCGTGTTCCTCGTGTTCTTCATGTTCCTCGTGTTCCTCGTGTTCCTCGTGTTCCTCATGTTCCTAGTGTTCCTCGTGTTCCTCGTGTTCCTCGTGTTCCTCGTGTTCTTCATGTTCCTCGTGTTCCTCGTGTTCCTCGTGTTCCTCATGTTCCTAGTGTTCCTCGTGTTCCTCGTGTTCCTCGTGTTCCTCGTGTTCTTCGTGTTCCTCGTGTTCCTCGTGTTCCTCGTGTTCCTCATGTTCCTAGTGTTCCTAGTGTTCCTCGTGTTCCTAGTGTTCCTCGTGTTCCTCGTGTTCTTCGTGTTCCTCATGTTCCTAGTGTTCCTAGTGTTCCTCGTGTTCCTAGTGTTCCTCGTGTTCCTAGTGTTCCTCGTGTTCCTAGTGTTCCTAGTGTTCCTCGTGTTCCTAGTGTTCCTCGTGTTCCTCGTGTTCCTCGTGTTCCTCGTGTTCTTCGTGTTCCTCGTGTTCCTCGTGTTCCTCGTGTTCCTAGTGTTCCTAGTGTTCCTCGTGTTCCTCGTGTTCCTAGTGTTCCTCGTGTTCCTAGTGTTCCTCGTGTTCCTCGTGTTCCTCATGTTCCTCGTGTTCTTCGTGTTCCTCGTGTTCCTCATGTTTCTAGTGTTCCTCGTGTTCCTCGTGTTCCTCGTGTTCCTCGTGTTCTTCGTGTTCCTCGTGTTCCTCGTGTTCCTCGTGTTCCTAGTGTTCCTAGTGTTCCTCGTGTTCCTCGTGTTCCTAGTGTTCCTCGTGTTCCTCGTGTTCCTAGTGTTCCTCGTGTTCCTCGTGTTCCTCGTGTTCCTCGTGTTCCTAGTGTTCCTCGTGTTCTTCGTGTTCCTCGTGTTCCTCGTGTTCCTCGTGTTCCTCGTGTTCTTCATGTTCCTAGTGTTCCTAGTGTTCCTCGTGTTCCTCGTGTTCCTAGTGTTCCTAGTGTTCCTCGTGTTCCTAGTGTTCCTCGTGTTCCTCGTGTTCCTCGTGTTCTTCGTGTTCCTCGTGTTCCTAGTGTTCCTAGTGTTCCTCGTGTTCCTAGTGTTCCTCGTGTTCCTAGTGTTCCTCGTGTTCCTAGTGTTCCTCGTGTTCCTAGTGTTCCTCGTGTTCCTCATGTTCCTCATGTTCCTCGTGTTCTTCGTGTTCCTCGTGTTCCTCGTGTTCCTCGTGTTCTTCGTGTTCCTCGTGTTCCTCGTGTTCCTCGTGTTCCTCGTGTTCCTAGTGTTCCTCGTGTTCCTCGTGTTCCTAGTGTTCCTCGTGTTCCTCGTGTTCCTAGTGTTCCTCGTGTTCCTCGTGTTCCTCGTGTTCCTCGTGTTCCTAGTGTTCCTCGTGTTCCTAGTGTTCCTAGTGTTCCTCGTGTTCCTCGTGTTCCTAGTGTTCCTCATGTTCCTAGTGTTCCTCGTGTTCCTCATGTTCCTCAGGGTTTCTAAGAAGACACACAGCTTTTACCTGACAACAGCAGGATGTGTATGTGTTTAAACTAACTGTGTGTGTGTGTGTGTGTGTGTGTGTGTGTGTGTGTGTGTGTGTGTGTGTGTGCGCAGCAGGAACACTGGTTTGAGAAGGCTCTCGGGGAGAAGAAAGGCTTTGTCATCAAGAAGATGAAGGAAGACGGAGCCTGTCTGTTCAGAGCCGTGGGTGAGTGACACACACACACACACACACACACACACACACACACACACACACACACACACACCACACACACACACACACACACACACACACACACACACACACACACCCTGAAACAAAACAGACTTGACAGACTTGATTTTGTTTGAAAGTGTAAATCTGTAATTCCCACTGTGTCCAGCAGGTGTCAGTATTACACCATGTATTTACTAGTAGACAAATAGCTTCTAAACACACACATACACAAACACACACACGTACACACACACACATACACACACACACACACACGCACACACACACACACGTACACATGCACACACACACACGCACACACGCACACACACACACACGTACACATGCACACACACACCTGCTGCTGCAGTTTTAGTTCTCCTGCTGTACTGCGGCTACAGTCTGATACTGTGTTCTGGTGCTACTGGTTTTGTTCTGCTGTCTGTCATGTTGGTGAAAGGTGTAAACACACAGGAAGTGACATCACATCCTGTGCCGTTCACTGGACCCTCAGCCCGGAGGGAAACTGAGACGGTTTCCAGTCACAGAATCAGTTTTCACTCTTCAGTTTCCACACCGAGTTTCACAGAAAGTCTTTTTGTTCACTGGAAGCTGTTTCAGCAGCAGGGGAAACTCACTCAGCACATTTCCACTGAGTGAAGCCTGTGAACAGCTGAACACTTGAGTTTCAACTGTAAGAATCTGACATTTTAAAGCTTTTCAGGTCATCTCCACCCTTTGAAATCACACTGACTCCAGAAGTGAGAGCTAGGTGTTGGTTTCTTGTGTCGGGAAATAGTTTTAAGTTTTAAATTGAGGTTCGATTGTGTAATAAATGTGTTATTAAAGCTTCGGTGAGCAGTCGCCCCTCTGTCACCCCCTCTGTCACCCCCTCTGTCACCCCTCTGTCACCCCCTCTATCACCCCCTCTGTCACCCCTCTGTCACCCCTCTGTCGCCCCTCTGTCACCCCTCTGTCACCCCTCTGTCGCCCCTCTGTCACCTCTCTATCACCCCCTCTGTCACCCCCTCTGTCACCCCTCTGTCACCCCTCTGTCGCCCCTCTGTCACCTCTCTATCACCCCCTCTGTCGCCCCTCTGTCACCTCTCTATCACCCCCTCTGTCGCCCCTCTGTCACCTCTCTATCACCCCCTCTGTCGCCCCTCTGTCACCCCCCTCTGTCGCCCCTCTGTCACCTCTCTGTCACCCCCCTCTGTCACCCCCTCTGTCACCCCCTCTGTCGCCCCCTCTGTCACCTCTCTGTCACCTCTCTGTCACCCCCTCTGTCACCCCCTCTGTCACCTCTCTGTCACCCCCCTCTGTCACCCCCTCTGTCACCCCCTCTGTCACCCCTCTGTCACCTCTTTGTCACCCCCTCTGTCACCCCCTCTGTCGCCCCTCTGTCACCCCTCTGTCACCTCTCTGTCACCCCCCTCTGTCACCCCCTCTGTCACCCCTCTGTCACCTCTCTGTCACCCCCTCTGTCGCCCCTCTGTCACCCCCTCTGTCACCCCCTCTATCACCCCTCTGTCGCCCCTCTATCACCCCTCTGTCACCCCTCTGTCGCCCCTCTGTCACCCCCTCTATCACCCCCTCTGTCACCCCTCTGTCGCCCCTCTGTCACCTCTCTATCACCCCCTCTGTCACCCCCTCTGTCACCCCTCTGTCACCCCTCTGTCGCCCCTCTGTCACCTCTCTATCACCCCCTCTGTCGCCCCTCTGTCACCTCTCTATCACCCCCTCTGTCGCCCCTCTGTCACCTCTCTATCACCCCCTCTGTCGCCCCTCTGTCACCCCCCTCTGTCGCCCCTCTGTCACCTCTCTGTCACCCCCCTCTGTCACCCCCTCTGTCACCCCCTCTGTCGCCCCCTCTGTCACCTCTCTGTCACCTCTCTGTCACCCCTCTGTCACCCCCTCTGTCACCTCTCTGTCACCCCCCTCTGTCACCCCCTCTGTCACCCCCTCTGTCACCCCTCTGTCACCTCTTTGTCACCCCCTCTGTCACCCCCTCTGTCGCCCCTCTGTCACCCCTCTGTCACCTCTCTGTCACCCCCCTCTGTCACCCCCTCTGTCACCCCTCTGTCACCTCTCTGTCACCCCCTCTGTCGCCCCTCTGTCACCCCCTCTGTCACCCCCTCTATCACCCCTCTGTCGCCCCTCTATCACCCCCTCTGTCACCCCTCTGTCGCCCCTCTGTCACCCCCTCTATCACCCCCTCTGTCACCCCTCTGTCGCCCCTCTGTCACCTCTCTATCACCCCCTCTGTCACCCCCTCTGTCACCCCTCTGTCACCCCTCTGTCGCCCCTCTGTCGCCCCTCTGTCACCTCTCTATCACCCCCTCTGTCGCCCCTCTGTCACCTCTCTATCACCCCCTCTGTCGCCCCTCTGTCACCTCTCTATCACCCCCTCTGTCACCCCCTCTGTCGCCCCTCTGTCACCCCCTCTGTCGCCCCTCTGTCACCCCCTCTGTCACCCCTCTGTCACCCCTCTGTCACCCCCTCTGTCACCTCTCTATCACCCCCTCTGTCACCCCCTCTGTCGCCCCTCTGTCACCCCCTCTGTCGCCCCTCTGTCACCCCCTCTGTCACCCCTCTGTCACCTCTCTATCACCCCCTCTGTCACCTCTCTATCACCCCCTCTGTCACCCCCTCTGTCACCCCCTCTGTCGCCCCTCTGTCACCCTCTCTGTCACCCCCTCTGTCGCCCCTCTGTCACCCCTCTGTCACCCCCTCTGTCACCTCTCTATCACCCCTCTATCACCCCCTCTGTCGCCCCTCTCTGTCACCCCCTCTGTCGCCCCTCTGTCACCCCCTCTGTCACCCCTCTGTCACCCCCTCTGTCACCTCTCTATCACCCCTCTATCACCCCCTCTGTCACCCCCTCTGTCGCCCCTCTGTCACCCCCTCTGTCGCCCCTCTGTCACCCCTCTGTCGCCCCTCTGTCACCCCCCGACCGATCGGTCAGGCGAAGGCCGGCAGGTCATGTGATCTGTGAAGGAGAAGTCTGATTGGTCAGAGACAAACTGAAGCTGCAGCAGTTTGTGTTGAAGTGAAGTTTAGTTTTCCAGAGCCGCTCTGCCTGAACGACACAGACAGGGATCTGTGGTGTGGCTGCTGATGTTCTGATGTTTGGACAGGAGAGAGAGAGAGAGAGAGAGAGAGAGAGAGAGAGAGAGAGAGAGAGAGAGAGAGGCAGAGAGAGAGGGACAGAGAGAGAGAGAGAGAGAGGGACAGAGAGAGAGAGAGGCAGAGAGAGAGAGAGAGAGAGAGTGTTTACCTGCCTTTAAGGTAGAGATAGAAACATCATCATCTTTCACTGTGACCCACATCGACACATACCTTCCCACCACACACATACACTCACTCTCACACACACACACACACACATACACTCACTCTCACACACACACACACACACACACACACTCATTCTCACACACACACACTCACGCAACAGTGTAAGTGATCCAGGTCCATTCAGTACAATCCAGGTTGTGTCTCACATAACAACTATTATGTTGCTGTGGTTATGTCATCGCTGTGTGTGTCTGTGTGTGTGTGTGTGTGTGTTTGTGTGTGTGTCTGTTTGTGTGTGTGTGTGTCTGTGTGTGTGTCTGTGTGTGTGTGTCTGTTTGTGTGTGTGGGTGTGTCTGTGTGTGTGTGTCTGTGTGTGTGTGTCTGTTTGTGTGTGTGTGTGTGTGTCTGTTTGTGTGTGTGTGTGTGTGTGTGTGTGTGTGTGTGTGTGGGGTCCCAACTGAAAAGCAAGAGCTACCCTCCTCTTGTTATTATATAACAGTCTTAGTACATTCCTCAGTTTATTCTATTCTATTCTATTCTATTCTATTCTTTTCTATTCTGTTCTGTTCTATTCTGTACTGTGCTGTTCTGTTTTATTCTATTCTGTTATATTCTATTTTCAAAGCCCATTTCTTTGCTCTTACTTTCATTTCACAGAAACCAGTCATAAGCTTCCACACTCACACACACTCACACACACACACACACTCACACACACACACACACACACTCACACACACTCACAGGTGGGTTTTGTTTAGCGATGGGGTGTGCAAACCGTTTTCACACTTTGCTGGCTAGTTTCTGTTTCAGCTGGGCAGGTGTATGTGTGTGTGTGTGTGTGTGTGTGTGTGTGTGTGTGTGTGTGTGTGTGGTCGAACTCGTCAGTCTGGTCCATGCGACTCGGTCTTCTTTCTGTTTGGACTCTGGCTCTCGGGTCATTGAACACAACACACATGATAAAAGTAGTATA
>NW_027284209.1:0-9173 GCF_046629955.1 Centroberyx affinis | reverse complement strand
ATCGCCGCCAAGGAGGGATACACCGAGATCGTCCAGGACCTGCTGGACGCCGGGACCTACGTCAACATCCCCGACCGGGTGGGGAGCTGCAACGCAACACAGAGCAACAGAGCAACACAGAGCAACACAGAGCAACACAAAGCAACACAAAGCAACACAGAGCAACACAGAGCAACACAAAGCAACAGAGCAACACAGAGCAACACAGAGCACCACAAAGCAGAACAGAGCAACACAGAGCAACAGAGCAACACAAAGCAACACAGAGCAACACACAGCAACACACAGCAACACAAAGCAACAGAGCAACACAGAGCAACACAAAGCAACACAGAGCAACACAGAGCAACACAGAGCAACACAAAGCAACAGAGCAACACAGAGCAACACAGAGCACCACAAAGCAAAACAGAGCAACACAGAGCAACAGAGCAACACAAAGCAACACAGAGCAACACAGAGCAACACACAGCAACACAAAGCAACAGAGCAACACAGAGCAACACAGAGCAACACAAAGCAACACAGAGCAACACAAAGCAACAGAGCAACACAGAGCAACACACAGTTTACAGTCTGCATTGACATTGCTAAATTTTATACTGTGTGTGTGTGTGTGTGTCTCTGTGTGTGTGTGTGTGTGTGTGTGTGTGTCTCTCTCTGTGTGTGTGTGTGTGTGTGTGTGTGTGTGTGTGTATGTGTGTGTCTGTCTCTCTGTGTGTGTGTGTGTGTGTGTGTGTCTCTCTCTCTGTGTGTGTGTGTGTGTGTGTGTCTGTGTCTCTCTCTCTCTCTCTGTGTGTGTGTGTGTGTGTGTCTCTGTGTGTGTGTGTGTGTGTGTGTGTGTGTATGTGTGTGTCTCTCTCTCTGTGTGTGTGTGTGTGTGTGTGTGTGTGTGTGCAGAGCGGTGACACGGTGCTGATCGGGGCGGTGCGGGGGGGGCATGTGGAGATCGTCAGAGCGCTGCTTCATAAATACGCCGACATCGACATCAGAGGACAGGTCAGAGGTCACTGTGCTGCTGATGATGTCACTGTGACATCATCATCTTGGTCACTGAGGGGGGGGGGGGGTCATTTCTGTATGATTCAGTATGACTAGAGTCCAGTGGAGCTGAACAATTAATCAGAAAAATATCTAATATCCTCTTATCCGTCTGATGTGACATGATGTGACAAGAGGATATTAGATATTTTTCCGATAAGAGATAGAGAGATAAGAGAGATAAGAGATCAATTTAGATCAGTTTCCATCCGTTGACTCTTGGCTCTGTGTTTCCAGGAGAGTAAGACGGCTCTGTACTGGGCGGTGGAGAAGGGAAACGCCACCATGGTGCGGGACATCCTGCAGTGTAACCCCGACACCGAGACCTGCACCAAGGTCACACACCTCACCGCCTCCTCTCATTATCATACAGTTTGTTTGTGGTTCTCAGCTGGTGGTTCTGATGTCTAACTGTTTATAGGGTTCACTGTTGTCTTTTTTCAGTGAGAGTTTTTCAGTGAACAACTTATCTACTGCCCATATTAAAAACAAAATCAACTAATAACTCAGATATATTAACTTGTAATCTGTGTGTTTAATTTTATTACTAGGTTACATGGCCGGTTTACCTGCCTAGACTACTATTTCTATCTTGTATTGATATCATTGTTAAAAACACCAATAGCCTGGATTTGGATCACTTTTAAATACAATCACAGCCTCTCCCAGTCTGTTGAAATTACCGTATTTCCTCTAATAGTGGCCGGTAGTCAATTAAAAGCCGGGTCTCCGATAATGTCCAGGGACACAAACAAATAAAGGCCCCAAATACAGACCGGGGAAAAAAACAAAGGACAAAACAACGGTGGATACCGGTAAACTCCTGGTGCCTGTTATATAATGTAACTGTAGTGTGTAGTAACGTACAAGTGCCACCAGATGGCGGTATGCCACAAGACGGCTCGGCCGGAGGAAGTCTCCGGAGCGTGCCGTCGTCGATTACCGTAATTATCGGTAATGCGTCGCGGTAACAAAAAAACGGATACCTAACGAACCCCAACAGAAGCAGATCAGAAAACAAGGAGGCTTCATACTAAAATATGAGCAAATATACTTATCAAACAGAGGGAATTAGAAATAAAGGCCTGTCTCTAATATAAGCCTGCTTCCAATAAAGGCCTGGGACCCTCTGCAGCTGAGGGAAATAAAGGCCCGGGCCAATATTAGAGGAAATATGGTAAATAGAAATAGTTTGAATCTGAGAATTCTCTTCCCTTCATTTCTATCAGCAGCAATAGTGATAATTTCCTCTGAGTATTTTCCTATAGAGAGCAGTAGAGGAGAACCTTGTTATTATTAATATTCGTATTATTTCATAGTGCTGCTCGGTGTGTGAATGTTTCAGGACGGAGAAACTCCTCTGATCAAAGCCACTAAGATGAGGAACATCGACATCGTGGAGCTGCTGCTGGATAAAGGAGCCAAGGTGTCTGCGGTGGACAAGGTGAGACCGACCACAGCTCAGACTCTGTCTGTACAAACCTAAATCAAACATGGCGGACGATGTTAATGAAGTGAATTTCCACCCGACCTGTGGCGTTTTCCAGAAAGGAGACACCAAGGCACTATGGGAGAATGACCTGGGGGAAGACTTGGAACTCTATTCTGAATAGGATTCACTCCTCCTCTGTTAGTGCAAGGCATTGTCTTATTCAGTTTAAAGTAGTTCACTGCATTCATTGGTCTAGGGCTAAACTTGGAAAGATATT
Source organism: Centroberyx affinis (assembly GCF_046629955.1). NCBI lineage: Eukaryota > Metazoa > Chordata > Actinopteri > Beryciformes > Berycidae > Centroberyx > Centroberyx affinis. The sequence continues at coordinate 6,423 of NW_027284209.1, read as the reverse complement.
CCCTATCACTGACCCTAGCTGCCCTCGCTGTAAACTGGAACCAGCCACTTTATTTCACCAATTCTGGTCATGCCCTAAACTGTCAGATTTCTATTTTTAAATGTTTTTCTGAGGTCTTTGAATTTGATTTTGAACCTTGCCCCCTTACGGTTATCTTTGGGATTCTACCGGTGGGCTGTCCATTATCACGTGCCCAATCTGATACAGTAGCATACGCCACTCTTTTGGCTAGACGGGTCATTTTGCTCAATTGGAAACTTACCTTTTTGCCCTCTGACAATCATTGGGTCAGAGACTTATTAGGTTGCCTTAAACTGGAGAAACTTAAATTCAGCTCCCGTGGAAAACCTGAATGTTTTTATGTGACCTGGTTTCCATTCTGGGCCTACTTTGAGCGTGTCAACCTGTGAGCCCCTTCTTTTTTTTTTTTCATTCTACACTATACCTACAGTCATATACCTCTAGATGTTATGTGAGATTCTCTGGATGTGATGTGACACTCTTTGGTGTTTTATTTTGTATTATTTTATATATATATTTTGGGTTTGTAAACAATCCGAATGGTGTTGTGTATTTCTTTGCTTTGGTGATTGTTGTGTGTTCTTATGTTGTTTATTGCCTTGTCAAATAACAAAAATCAATCAAAACATAATTTCCAGAAAGGAGACACGCCGCTCCACATCGCCATCCGCGGGCGAAGCCGCCGCCTGGCCGAGCTTCTCCTCCGAAACCCCAAAGATGGCCGCCTGCTGTACCGGCCCAACAAGGCCGGAGAGACGCCGTACAACATCGACTGCAGCCACCAGAAGAGCATCCTCACTCAGATCTTCGGCGCTCGTAAGTTTCACCAGAACACAGACTGAGGCTTTCACTGACACTGAGATGGAGACATTTTCTATGTGCAGCTGATGGGGAAATTCCAATAGGTTCCTACGCAGGTCTGGAAAGTCTGGAAAAGTATTAAAAATGAATTTGATCATTTCCAGGTCTTGAATAGTTTGGGAATTTGAAAAAAAATGTCTGGAAAAGTATGGAAAATGTTGCGGTTCAGGTCCGATACACACATAATTCTAGCTTTTATGTTGTTGTAGACCCACTTTGAGTCCACAGTTTTTGTTGATGTGCAGAATAATGTTCAGATAGAGGGACGCTCTTATGACCCAGCCGCTGTCAGCATGCATTATATCAAATACCCACCAAAATCAAATCCGGTCAAGAACATAGGGTCTGGGAAAAATCTGGAATTTTAAAATAGAAAGCGTGTAGGAACCCTGCCAATCATCTCACATATTCTGATATTTGTCTCTGTGAAGAACAATCTTCATCTATACAGTGATATGACCTAGTTAGCAGGGGCAAGATGTCTGTCTGCATAAATCATATTGAACACCAGACAAAATCTTCAAAACAAATCAAGGTCTGGAAAAAGTATGGAATTTTTTTTAATTGAAAATGTGTAGGAACCCTGATATACATAAGAAAATATGGGCTGACTCTTCAGGAATACACATTGTCTTCATAAGAAATAAGGAGGCTGTGCAAACCTGTGGTGTTTCTGTTAAACATGTCATCTGTAAACGACTTATTTTGTACTCACCTCTTTATGTATGTTTGTATGTGACTGTTTTTTGAAAAAAAACGCAACAAAAACACAGAGGCTTCCAGTAGAGAGCTGGTGAAATATATAAATGTTTGTTGCAAAAAAAAATAGGAAAGGAGGAAAGGCTCAGATGGATTTTGGCTCAAATGGGTGTTTTGAAGAACAGTGGAGGGTCCTTTGATATCTATAGAGTGTGTATTTGTAAATTTCTGAGGACCAAATCCTGCAAGGATAGAAAGACGAGAAAAAGACAAACGTGTGTGTGAGGAAAACCAAGAGGAACAGGGACAGTTAGCTCCAAAAATCCAATGATCCAATTATTTTGTCTTCATAATATCTGATCCCATCTGACACAGAAACATGATTAGTTCTGAATTGGGTCTATATATGTATTATGTGTATTTATGTGTATTTACCCCCCCCCCAGGCCACCTGTCCCCCACAGAGTCGGACGGGGACATGTTGGGGTACGACCTGTACAGCAGCGCTCTGGCCGACATCCTGAGCGAGCCGACCATGCAGCCGCCCATCTGTGTGGGACTGTACGCCCAGTGGGGCAGCGGCAAGTCCTTCCTGCTCAAGAAGCTGGAGGGTGAGGCACACACACACACACACACACACACACACACACAGAGAGACACACACACACACACACACACACAGACAGAGACACACACACACACACAGAGAGACACAGAGACACAGAGACACACACACACACACACACAGACACACACACACACACACACACACACACACACACACAGAGACACACACACACACACACACACACTGCACAACAGCCATCTTATGCCAGCAGCAGGTTACAGACTGTTGCAGGACGAGGCAACATGTGAGACAAGCCACTGCAGAGTCTCACACTTTCATTTCAGACGGGAGCTGAGGAGACGTTGAAGTCTCGTAGGTCTCACCTCGTAGGTCTCACCTCGTAGGTCTCGCCTCGTAGGTCTCGCCTCGTAGGTCTCGCCTCGTAGGTCTCACCTCGTAGGTCTCGCCTCGTAGGTCTCGCCTCGTAGGATGAGAGCCACAAGACAGAAAGCCAGATGGGTTAGTTAGTTAGTGAGTTAGTTTATTTTTATTTCTGTGTCATGCCAAACATCTGGCCCGTCCCACATGGGATTACAGGACACCATTTTACAAAACATACATCTTCCGGTGATACATATAAGAGCAAAAGAAAAATAAAATAAATTACCACATTATAAAGTACTACTATATTCTTTCAAATAACATATTTGAAATGATAGGTTTCAAATGAACAATCCACTGAAAAGAACTGCTACAAACTTCCAGTTTATCTTGATAAAAAGCTTTTCTTCTCCTCTCCCAGGCTTTCTCCAGGTAACTAGCTAATCTAAATGTTTCATAAGCGAACAGCCAACTCAATCTTTGTGCATCATCCATATTTACAAAATCAATATCTGTTTTTATCTTACTAAACAAAGTATTGTGCAGTTCCCAGTAAAAGGAGCAATAGAAAACAAAGTGATCAGTCAAACACATTGAACAAATCTGCTTTTCTTCTTCCAGACTGACAAACCGTCCAGTTTCAATCTTAAGTGGTAAAATTCCAGATCTCAGCTGGGCACATAAGGCTCTTTGCTTTTTAGATAAATTATATACAACATAATTCTCAGTACCATATTCATAACCCTAATCAGTAGTGTAGACGACAACAACAACAACAACAACAACAACAACAACAACGGATGAACAGCAACTGGCTGCAATTTTTGTTGGTACATTATTAGTTGGACAAACTTTTCCTCCATGTCTTGATTCCACATGGTCTGCAGTGCGGTGTGTTTCTGGGCAGCCATGTTTCCCAGAGTGATGACACATCCTGCTGCAATCTGATTGGCTGATCGATGCAGAAGCATAAATTACCTTTGAGGCAAAGCGATTGGACGGAAGAAACATTCAACAAAAGCAACAGACAACAACATGTTCATGAGTGATTAAAGCAACAATGCTGACGCAACTCACTGGGCAATGTTGCCCATCAGATTTGCCCAAAAAGTTGCCCTGGGATCTGGTCCAGTCAGTGTCGTCCACTTCTGATATGATGCAGTTTGATTGATTACTGATTACATATTTATTGTTTATATGTCCTTTCCTCTTCCTCCTCCTCCTCTTCCCTCTCTTCCTCCTCTTCCTCTCCCTCCTCCCCTTCCTCCTCTCCCTCTTCCTCCTCCTCTTCCTCCTCCTCTTCCCCCTCCTCCTCTTCCCTCTCTTCCTCCTCTTCCTCTCCCTCCTCCCCTTCCTCCTCTCCCTCTTCCTCCTCCTCCTCTCCCTCCTCTCCCTCCTCCACCTCTCCCTCCTCTCCCTCTCTTCCTCCTCTTCCTCTTCCTCCTCCCCTTCCTCCTCTCCCTCTTCCTCCTCCTCCTCCTCTTCCCTCTCTTCCTCCCCCTCCTCCTCTTCCCTCTCTCCCTCCCTCTCTCCCTCCTCCTCCTCCTCTTCCCTCTCTCCCTCTTCCTCCTCCTCCTCTCCCTCCTCTCCCTCTCCCTCCTCTCCCTCCTCCTCCTCTTCCCTCTCTCCCTCCCCCTCCTCCTCCCCCTCCTCCTCTCCCTCCTCCTCCTCTCCCTCCTCCTCCTCTCCCTCCTCCTCTCCCTCCTCCTCTCAGATGAGATGAAGACGTTTGCAGGTCAGCAGATAGAGCCTTTGTTCCAGTTCTCGTGGCTGGTGGTCTTCCTCTCTCTGCTGCTCTGTGGCTCGGTGGCGGTGGTCCTCGGCTTCACCGTGGACCCGAAGCTCGCCATGGCCGTCTCCCTCAGCCTGCTCGCCCTCCTCTACCTCTTCTTCGGTGAGACTCAGACCTTCCTCCTTTTCCTCCTGCACAGCCTGAACCTCAGCTGTGAGCGGGGTTAGAGTTAGAGTCAGACAATATAGACATTTCATTCACAGCACACAACAAATAAATAACACCATAAAAAGCCTTTTGAGACATGATTAACAGCTGAAAGGTGCTGTGGATCTAGACCACATCTAGAAGTGTTCATTAAAAAATCTGACCGCTGCTCAGACCTTCTGAGTCGATCAGGCATCACTAGTCGCTCACTGAATGAGCTCCTGAGTCCGTTAAACACTGTGTAATGGATGGCCTTCAAAATACAGAAGCATTTTTAGTTTGGCTCTTGTTCTCTTCTCTACACTGACTGTGTTCACATGGACTTGAGTCTCCCGGTTATGATTTTTAGGGTTTTTTGAAGTATCCTGTTTTTGTGTTTGCACGTGTAAACATCATATCCCGATTTCAGAAACCCGGATAAGACCTTATCCCGGTTTTGAGAAACCCGATCATGCTAGCCGGAGTACTCCGAAAGAAACCGGGATCCTGTTGCATGTAAACATCTGATCCTGGTTTCTGACCACCGCAGACTCCCTGAGCAGGCGCTTCAGCTGAGAGACGCAACAGAAAAACACAAACAACAACAACAACAACAACAACGAGAGCGTCTCACTTCTGGACAGTTTGTCTTGGTGGTGATGAAAGAATTAAATATACTTGGCAGGAGCCGGTTTCCAACACAGACAGTGGAGCAAGTCAGGTCAGGAGGAAAATACTAAAGAAACATTACTACAGCCAAACATCAAAACAAACAGTCAAATTAGTTAACAGTTACAGAGGAATATCAGATTAACGATTTAAAAATTGTCGGTTTGTGTTGTAAACATCACAGGTGCAAACAGCATGCAGTGATCAGTAACAGGGATCCTAGTATTTATCATACGGGGATATGAAGAACCAGATTTCTCTGTGTTCCATGTAAACGCCATATCCTGAACATGGACACTCAAGTCCATGTAAACACAGTCAGTGACCTCAAGTGAGTCTGGGGTAAGGCCGATCACTGAGCCAGCCTTCTGATCATCTTATTGATCCTGTTTTTAGCATCCGCAGTGATGCTGCCCCCCCAGCTTAAAAGAGGAAACTAGCTAAGATTCCCTGATAAAAACGTGAAGGAACCTCTTGCTAATATCAAAGGATCTAAGCTTCCTCATGAAGAATAGTCTTGAATACAACCTCAGTATTCTTTTTCCAGTTTAATTTACTGTCCAGGTAGACACCAAGATATTTGTAAGACTGGACAGTTTCTATCTGCTGACCCTTAATCATCACTGGGAAGACCTCCTCCTCCTCCTCCTCCTCCTCCTTCTTCCTTCTGAAATCAATAATTAACTCTTTGGTCTTCCCAACATTCAGTTTTAAAAAATGTGCATCACACCAGCTGACAAATGCTTGGACCTCTCTTCTGTAGGCCGGGTCACTGCCTTGGTTCAGTAAATCTTCAGGTTTCGGGTTCAGAAGCGCTTCGTCCGATCTGCTTATCCAACCCTAGTCGCGGCGGTGTATAAATAAAGTTTGTCGTCCTGTGTGTTTTAAATAAAGCTTCTCTGTCCCGTAGTGGTGGTGTACTTCGGCGGGCGTCGGGAGGGCGAGAGCTGGAACTGGGCGTGGCTCCTCAGCACCCGGCTGGCTCGCCACATCGGATACCTGGAGCTGCTGCTGAGGCTGATGTTCGTCAACCCGCCCGAGCTGCCGGAGCAGAGCACCAGAGCGCTGCCCGTCAGGTACGGGCCGGGGGCGGCCATCTTGCTCTGACCCGTCGGACTAGCTTCTGTATGAAGAGACTCACAGCGAGTCACTGAGCTGAGAGGTTTGACAGCAAGAACCAGAGCAGCTTCTCTGTCTCCTTGCTGCCATGCTAATGCTAACATGCTAATGCTAACATGCTAATGCTAACATGCTAATGTTGACTAGAAGAGCTAGAGAGAGAAGTCCAGTCTGTGATGAAGCTATG
>NW_027284208.1:0-5000 GCF_046629955.1 Centroberyx affinis | reverse complement strand
GAACGTTACTGAATGGATCTACAGCCACACCACAACAAGCTGACTCAGCTGCTCTCTGCTGACAGCTGCTTCAGACACATTTACACTTTATTCACTAACACACAGTTCTACACTGTTCCTCCATCATGGAGACTCAGCTGCTGCAGCAGGCTGGTGATGAAACTGTAAAAAGCGTCACACTGAAAATACAAAGAAAGAAAAAGACAATGAATTTTACACTCTGTCAGCTCCATGATCTGTTGGGAGAAAAAACAAACTGTGTTTGAAGCTGCCAAACCATTTATATTTTGGCAATCTAAGACAAATGTTATCATGCAATAAAGCTCTTTGAACTGAACTGAACGAGAGAGAGAGAGAGAGAGAGAGAGAGAGAGAGAGAAATGAAAGCAAGCCACTCTCTCTCACACTCATTAAAGTTTAGATAGATGCTATCTTTGACAGAGGAACGTGCATATTTTTACCATCAAAGGACACACACACACACACACACACACACACACACACACACACACACACAAAACACACACACACACACATCCCCAGGCGGTCAAAGCCAATCTATTTGCATAATGATTAACAGAAACCTACTGACGCACACATCAGCTGTATGTCTGGTTAACATTTACATATACACACACACACATACACACACACACACACACACACACACACTAACAGACTTACATACTCATAAACTCATAAACTCATTAGTAACACTCACAAACACACAAACTCATTATTAAAGGAAAATCCCCCCAAAAACTCTTTAACTAAAAAAAAAACAGTTATTGTTGATGTATTTTTCATCTCTGGCTCCATTCAGTGGTTTGTTGTGTTTTTCTTCTTGGTGGATAACCGGCCAATCAGAGACGAGGTGACGTCACCTCCAGATATTTCCCAGCAGCTCCAGTGGAGTTTGATATGAGAAAATGTTTCAGGATGTAAAACCTCAGCGGTAAACGTCAGGTTTTGGTGTCAGTCCCTCAGAATCAAAGAGCGAGGGCTTCTTTCTAGAGCCGCCATTTTGCACCGAGAGACGTTCAACAATCATACAGGGAGAGATCCATCAGAGAAGAGGAGAGAGACCAGTTTCTCCACCCGCAGGAGCAGGAGAGAGACCAGAATGCAATGCAGCAGAGAGACAGGTTGAGGGTTTGGAGTAAAGGGGCAACAACAGCTAGCAGCTATCTTTTTACCTACACATAAGAATCAAAATGAAGTTAGCTTGATATTGGATATTTGGCAGTGGTGGAAGAAGTACTCAGATCTTTTACTTAAGACTTAAAAGTAGAAATACCACAGTATAAAAATACTCTGTTACAAGTAAAAGTCCTGCATTCAAAATTTTACTTAAGTAAAAGTACAAAAGTATTAGCATCAAAATGTACTTAAAGCAACAAAAGGAAAAGTACTCATTATGCAGAATGGCCCATTTCAGAATAATACAGTATATATTATATTATTGAATTATAATTATTGATGCATTAATGTGTAAGCACTTTAATGTTGCAGCTGGAAAAGGTGGGGCTGATTTCCACTACTTTATATACTGCTGGGTAGCTTACAGTAATCTATAATAATACATCACAATTTATTAGTTGATTATATTTTGTATTAATAATCTGAATCTGCAAAGTAACTAGTAACTTAAGTTATCAAATAAAGGTAGTGGAGTAAAAACTACAATATTTCCCTCTGAAATGTAGTGGAGTAGAAGTATAAAGTAGCATAAAATGGTAATACTCAAGTAAAGTACAAGTACCTCAAAATTGTATTTAAGTACAGTATTCAAATATATGTACTTAGTTACTACTAAAGAGACATCCAATATCAAGCTAACTTCACTCCAGTCACATAGCTGAGTGCAACAAGTTCAGGCTCCATCTATGAGTGTTGTTGAAAGGCATTCTGGGAAACGTAGGAAATCACTAACTGCAGTAGAAGTAGACGAGGCAGGGTTCACCAAAAAAAAGTAAATTACACACACACACACACACACACACACACACACACACACACACCTTACATCTTACATGCAGGAGGTCGAGCGAGCATTCAGACTTCAGATACACATGTTTTCTCTCTCTCCCTGTCACTCACTCTCACACACACACACACACACACACACACACACACACACACACACACACACACACAGACAAACACACACACACAAAAGCAACAGCTGCAAAGTCACTGAAATGCAGAGAGGGAGAGAGAGAAAGGGTGAGAAAGAGAGAGAGAGAGAGAGAGAGAGAGAGAACAGCTGCTGTGAGGCCTCGGCTATAAATAAAATTAACTTGCACAAGTCAACACACACCCACACACACACATACACACACATACACAAACAAAATGTAAATCTTGATGCTGAATAAATCAATGATGAAGAAAGAAAGAGAGAGAGAGAGAGAGAGAGAAAGAGAGAGCGGTAGAACAAGGTAGAAAGTGAGGCAGAGCAAAGCAGAGAGAGAGAGAGGTGGTGAGTTTGTAAAGAAGGTGAGAGACAAAACACACACAGAGAGCAGAACAACATACACACACACACACACACACGCACACACACACACACACACACACACACACACACACAGGTCCTACCCGGGTTTAAATGGGTTGTTGGTGTCGGCCATGTTGGAAGACGTTGGCAGTCCGCTGGTCAGAGAGAGAAAACACACTGACTGTCTTCAGCTGAGATACACTTTCTCTCTCTCTCTCTCTCCCTCTATCTCTCTCTATCTCTCTCTCTCTCTCTCTATCTCTCTCTCTCTCTCTCTCTCTCTCTCAGCTGTTGATTTCCATCTCCAGCTGAAGTCGACACCACTGCTGGTTAATGGAGGTTAAAGGTCACGAACCACAGAAAAAGGAAGATTCTTCAAGATTTGGTTCTATATGGAACCATATCCACTATAAAGGTTCTAGGTAGGGAGATTTTTGTTATACTGTTGTATTTCTTTTTTTGTTTTAGAAAATGTGAAGTTCCTCTCAACAGTGCGTACAGTCTGCTGTCCCTTTGTTTCTGCTTCAGTAAACGTCTTTGAAACTGTTATCGTTCCATTATTCTTTTTGATTCCATTGTAAAACATTTTCATATAACACTTCAAAACTTTTACGTTGAGATCATAGACTGTAAAAAACAGATGGAGTAGTGAGTGTGATGTCACCCACAGGTTTCTGAAGGAAGCCAAGAGATCGGGTTTATGATCGCCGCCGTGTTGACATTTTTTGTGAAGCCGAGGCTCCGCCTGCTATTGGTCCAGAATCTACGAACCTGTCAATCACTAGGAAAACAACCCTGTTTTATATCCGTTATATCCCGTTAATGACGCAATTATTTTGAAAATCGCCATAAGGACACACATATAAGAAGAAGTGAAATTAGCTGCTGAGACCAAAACCTCTCGTTGAAAAAAAATGAATTGACTTTGAATTTGGGTTGTGGTCCCATTGACTTGCATGGAGGTCAAATTTTTTGGATTGTTCCAATTTTCTGGATCATTCCAATTTTTTGGATTGTTCCAATTTTTGGAATCTTCAAATTTTTTGGATCGTTCCAATTTTTTTGGATCGTTCCAATTTTTTGGATCATTCCAATTTTTTGGATCATTCCAATTTTTTCATCAAATTTGAACAATACACAGAAGATTAGCTCAAAAAATTTGGCCCATGCTAATCTCCATATCGTTCCAATTTTTTTGTATCGTTCCAGTCTTTTTAGCATTCCAATTTTCTGTATCGTTCTAATTTTCTGTATCAATCACATTTTTTGTATTGTTCCAGTTTTCTGTATTGTTCCAATTCTGTATCGGTCTTTTAGGAAGGTAACCCAGCCAAGGGTCCAGGAAGTGGTTGGAGGTCTTGAAGGCTGAAGGTGCATTTTTTTACAGTGTAATTTATTACACGTATAACATGGGTAAAAAGAAATGAAAAATAACAAACAAAATCCTCTTACAGCAACAAAAGAAAACTGAGGAACAACTCAACATAAGGCACGGCCTGGTCCTCCCCCCTCTAAGGATAAGATAGGATAAGAAAAGATAATCGTATTATGACATTTTCATATCGGCACAGGCCTGTATGGGATACAGATTGAGGCACAACACCTCTGAGGTTATAAAGTGTTTACCCAGCAGGGGGCAGCAGAGCCAAAACTAACACAGACTGCAACACGTGAAGCCTGAACCCTAAACCTGGAATTAAAACATTCCTATTTAAAAGGCCTAGCTGTCTATATCCTGTCTATGTTCCCCTCTGAGAACATACACTGCACAGAAACACACACACACACACACACACACACACACACGGGACAGGACATTGCTGCTGTGCGAATAAACTGATGGAAATAAATTAACTGAGTGAGGCCAACAGTGAGAGAGAGAGCCTGTCACACCACACACACAACCTGATGTTCCTGCAATCAAACTACAAAAATACATATGGTTCACACACCAGGGAGGGTGTGTGTGTGTGTGTGTGTGTGTGTGTGTGTGTGTGTGTGTGTGTCCAGCCTGTGCATGACAGAGCTTCAGGAGAAAGCAAGGAGCATAAAACTATAGCCGGGGATTTAAACATGGCTGCCGTAAAGGAATGTCTTCTACTGGAAAACACTGTGCCACTGATCCTGTGTCAGTCTGACAGCTGATTCCCTCATGTGAGGCTGCAGCAGTCTGGAGGTTAGGAGGGCAAAGGATAAAAGGAGGGAAGGAAGGAAGGAAGGAAGGAAGGAAGGAAGGAAGGAAATGAAGGCAAAGGGCAGAGCAAAGGAAGGAAGGAAGGAAAAGAAGGCAAAGGACAGAGCAAAGGAAGGAAGGATGGAAGTAATGAAATTAAGGCAAAGGTCAGAGCAAAGGAAAGAAGGAAGGAAGGAAGGAAGGAAACGAAGGCAAAGGACAGAGTGAAGGAAGGAAGGAAGGAAGCTCCTCACTGTTATTTAAGGAGTCAGTAGTTCTATACTAAAGCACACACACACTCGGCATGCAGAGAATGTGCTCAACAGC
>NW_027284206.1:5000-11548 GCF_046629955.1 Centroberyx affinis | reverse complement strand
AGACAGACAGATAGATAGATAGATAGATAGATAGATAGATAGATAGATAGATAGATAGATAGAAGAAAGATAGATAGATAGATAGAAGATAGATAGATAGATAGATAGATGATAGATAGATAGATAGATAGATAGATAGATAGATGGATAGATAGATAGATAGATAGATAGACAGATAGATAGATGGATAGATAGATAGATAGATAGATAGATAGATAGATAGATAGATAGATGGATAGATAATGGAAGTCTGTGCCTGCAGGGGGCGCCGTGTCGGCCCATCTCCATGGGGCAGGGCCAGGAGCTTCACGCTCGCAGGCTATTGGCTCACAGCATGACGGACGGCGGCTGGCTCCTCCTCCAGAACTGCCACCTGGGCCTGGACTTCCTGGACGAGCTCCTGGAGACCGTCACCGCGGCGACGGCCGAGAGCGTGCACGAGGGTTTCCGGGTGTGGCTGACCACCGACGTGCACGCCCGGTGAGACTCTGCTGTTACCAGATATTTCACTTCAATGAACACTTTGTTAAATTTGTTAAATGGTTTGATTTTGTTTGAAATTTGAAATTAGTGCATTTTCAAAAATCCATCCTTGTTTCCAGGCAGTTTCAGAATAATTGTGCGTTCATGTGCTATCAGACAAATCAGAAAAATGAATTTCCTACTTCAGATAATTCAGTCAGGAGTTCTGAGAAAATTTAGCTAAGTTTGTAAGTTATGATGCGATGGTGACCTTTCACCTTCTCAACTGACTCAACAGTAAGAAAACACTTCTATACTCATGCACCTTGGTTCCCAGTTTGTTGTTAGCCGCACTAACCTCATTTTTTGCATGAATTTTGTCTAATCAGCATGTTTAGCTGCAGGACGGCCATATTGTTTATCGTTTGTCTTCCTGGGTTTACTTTCTGACAAACTAGCATGTGAAAGCAACGCTGTCTAGCAGCCGACTTGGAGGTCCTGGATGTCGGACTTTCACACCAGATCATGAACGCACAATAACTCCAGGAAACGCATCACAGCTGGACTCGCTCCTGATTGGCTCCCTCACTAAAGAATGACTGAAATCCGTCCAATCAGGGTCCAGTTTGCAGCGTTTGAACTGGAAAGCCTCCACTCAGCAGGTTTACCTCATTTGAGTTAGAGGAGCCGCTGCTGTCGGCCAATCAGGAGCCAGGATTGTGACGACTCAGTCTTCACATTCACTCAGTTCAACTGTGAACTGAAATACATTTATCAGCAGAACATCATGAAGAACTGTATTCTGATCCTGATGGACACTGAACCATGGAAACTGAATCATATCTACATCTGTTTTACGTGTGTGTGTGTGTGTGTGTGTGTGTGTGTGTGTGTGTGTGTGTGTGTGTGTGTGTGCAGGTTCCCCATCACCTTCCTCCAGTCGTCCATCAAATTCACCAATGAACCTCCTCTGGGTAAAAATCTCCTCTTCCTCTGTTCCTTACATTCATTCTGTCCATCCATCTTCCTCAGTCTGACACTATGACTCATTGATCGATTAATTCATGGATTGAATGATTGATTGAAAGAAGTCAAGTCTGCCCACAGAAGTTCATGCTGTGATTGCGATTTACTGTATGATGTCACCGCCTCCTGGACTTCTTCAGCCTTTTTCTGTCATGACTGAATTATTCATTCATTTTTTCATTAATTTATCCATCCATTCATTTATAATTTTTTTTATTCATTTATTAATTCATTCATCCATCCATTCATTTGTTTTTTTAAATTGATTGATTGATTGATTGATCGATTCATTCATTCATTCATTTATTCCTACATTCATTCATTCATATATCCATATATCCATATTCGTTCATTCATTTTTTTCTTTCTTTTTGCAAGTTCCATCCATTCATCCATTTGTTGTCCTTTTGCTCTTCTTCGCCTTTCATATTCCCATCTGCCCTCATCCAACCCCCCCCCCCCCCTCTTCCTCCCCCTCTCCAGGTATGAAGGCCGGTCTGAAGAGAACCTACAGTGGAGTTTCTCAGGATCAGCTGGAGATCACCAACCTGCCTCAGTGGAAACCTCTGCTGTACGCTGTGGCCTTCCTGCACTCCACCGTGCAGGTATCTGTCCCTCATCACTTCATCACTTCATCACTTCATCACTTCATCACTTCATCACTTCATCTGTCCCTCCACCACTTCATCACTTCATCTGTCCCTCCACCACTTCATCACTTCATCACTTCATCACTTCATCACTTCATCACTTCATCACTTCATCTGTCCCTCCACCACTTCATCACTTCATCTGTCTCTCCACCACTTCATCACTTCATCTGTCCCTCCACCACTTCATCACTTCATCACTTCATCACTTCATCTGTCCCTCCACCACTTCATCACTTCATCACTTCATCTGTCCCTCCACCACTTCATCACTTCATCACTTCATCTGTCTCTCCACCACTTCATCACTTCATCTGTCCCTCCACCACTTCATCACTTCATCACTTCATCACTTCATCTGTCCCTCCACCACTTCATCACTTCATCACTTCATCTGTCCCTCCACCACTTCATCACTTCATCACTTCATCTGTCACTTCACCACTTCATCACTTCATCTGTCCCTCCACCACTTCACCACTTCATCACTTCATCTGTCCCTCCACCACTTCACCACTTCATCACTTCATCTGTCCCTCCACCACTTCACCACTTCATCCATCCATCTGTCCCTCCACCACTTCATCACTTCATCACTTCATCCAACTGTCTGTCCGCCCATCACTTCATCACTTCATCTGTCCATCTGTCCCTCCACCACTTCATCACTTCATCCATCCATCTGTCCGTCCATCACTTCATCACTTCATCTGTCCGTCCATCTGTTCATCACTTCATCACTTCATCTAAGCATCCATCCCTCCATCCATCCCTCCTCTCTTGGTTGGAACGTTCCCTATGAATTTCACCAGGCAGTTTTCATCCCTCTCTTCTTCTCTTTCCTCTTTCCATTTCCATTTCTCCCACCCACTCTTTTCCTGTTCTTCCCTTCTGCCTCCGTTCTTGTTTTTCTCCATCTCTTCTTTTTCTCTCCTTCTCTTTGTCCCTCTCTCCTCCTCTCTCAGCAGCATCATAATTTTGGTCCGTCAGAATGGAACATCTCCTGTGAAGTCAACCATGCAAATTACACTTTTTTAATCACTTTCTATTTCTTTCCTCATTCCCTCCCTCTCTTGACCCCCCCCCCCCCCCCCCCCCCCCGTCAGGAGCGTCGTAAGTTCGGTCCTCTCGGCTGGAACATCCCGTATGAGTTCAACCAGGCAGACTTCACCTCCAGCATGCAGTTTGTCCAGAACCACCTGGATGATTTGGACTCCAAGAGAGGAGTGAACTGGAGCTGCCTGCGCTACATGCTGGGTCAGACTCTCTTCTTTACCTAGGATTACCTAGGACCTTTAATTAAGACAGTGACACCTCAAACAGGATCAAATTTATCATTATTATTTAATGTTACTGTAGCCACATTTTAAAAAGTATAAGTCTCTCAGTAAAGCTCAAACCTCCACCAACGCTGAATAATTCTCCAACTTCACAGCTGCAGCCTCCGTAACGGTTTCTGTTTGTTTAGCTTTTGATTTTCCAACAAAATCACACGTGAAAGCAACACCGACTAAGAACTCCCAGACGTCAGACTTTCCCACCAGTCACAGTTATGCCTAAAAAGAAAAATCCCAGATCAGCACCAAAATTTAGTCAACTGATCTTTGGGTCAAGAGCGATCTGTCCACCAGATTTCAGACAAAATCAGTTTGTTAGTTTTTGAGATTTCTTGATGGAAAACATACAGACGGGTGAAAACCTGACACTAACCTCAATTCCCAGACCGTTTAAGAAGTTCTGGTTGGGTTGAATGGATGAGGAATACTCTCTCCTTCCTCAGAAACTACAGCCAGTGTGTCTTTGAGCAAGGCACTGAACCCCCAGCTGCTGCAGTCCAGCTGCTCAGAGGCCGAGCAGAAGACTTTTAATGTTCATTTAATAGTATGATTAAATATTAGATCATCTTTAAAGACAAAAACAGTGTTTCTTTGTGATGGTTCCTAGGCTAGAGCTGGGAGATATATCGATATAAAATTATTGTGATATCAGTCTAGAGATCCTCTGGGATTTTTGTTATTGTAATATCGCGATAAAGCTTCACTGTTGTCTTCTTCCGGTCTTAAAGTCTGTGTTACAGTTCTACAGTTTCCTGAACTTCTTTGACTGTTGTAAGATAACACAAGACAAGACAAGACCCAAGACGAGACAAGACCCAAGACAAGACCCAAGACAAGACCCAGGACAAGACCCAAGACAAGACCCAGGACAAGACCCAAGACAAGACCCAAGACAAGACCCAGGACAAGACCCAAGACAAGACCCAAGACAAGACCCAAGACAAGACAAGACCCAAGACAAGACAAGACAAGACAACACAAGACAACACAAGACAACACAAGACAAGACAAGACAAGACCCAAGACAAGACCCAAGACAAGACAAGACAAGACCCAAGACAAGTCCCAAGACAAGACCCAAGGCAAGACAAGACAAGACAAGACCCAAGACAAGACCCAAGACAAGACAAGACCCAAGACAAGACCCAAGACAAGACCCAAGACGAGACCCAAGACAAGACAAGACCCAAGACAAGACAAGACCCAAGACAAGACAAGACAAGACAAGACCCAAGACAAGACAAGACCCAAGACAAGACCCAAGACAAGACCCAAGACGAGACCCAAGACAAGACAAGACCCAAGACAAGACAAGACAAGACAAGACAAGACAAGACCCAAGACAAGACCCAAGACAAGACCTTTATTCCCCTTTAGATCCCCTTGGGGAAATTCAGGTGCCACAGCAGCACTTGGTGGAACAATGTCAAAGAAATGTCAAGTATGATTCAAGTACAGGAAGGTAATAGAATAAATAGGTACTAAAATAAAAAAGGGAATGTACATAATATACAACAATAGAGACAGTGCAAATAAATGCAAATAATAAAGGCAGAATTTTGGATAAGTCTATGGTCTTGTAGTGAACAGTGAACCCCTCGACCTTCTTCACCTCAGATCCACATCAGCCTACTAATGTTCGTTTCTCTAAATGTTCTCATGTGTAAATTTCTTCTGAAAGAAATAGTCACCGCCAAAACATTGTGACATTATCGATATCGAGGTATTGGGTCAAAAATATTGTGATATTTGATTTTGTCCCTATGGCCCAGCCCTGTCCTAGGTGGGTTCCAGTTAAAGATGGTGAAATGTTAATTGATCTTTAAAGGTAACAACTAACAGAAGGACTGCCTTCCCCTGCTGGTTGCCAGGTGAGGTGCAGTACGGCGGCCGGGTGACGGACGACCTGGACAAGCGGCTCCTCAACACCTTCACTCGGGTCTGGTTCAGCGAGAACACGTTCAGCGACAAGTTCTGCTTCTATAAAGGCTACAGCATCCCGGGCAGAGCCAAGACGGTCCAGGACTACCTGCAGCACATCGAGGCTCTGCCGCTGGTGGACTCCCCCGAGGTCAGAACAGAAGAACATACTGTACCGCCTTCTGCTGACTGTTAAAGCTCTGTGTTCCTCTGGTAGAGTCTTGGGTCGTGTCTCTTCCTCCATGATAAAACCCCAAAATCAGTGATTCTGTGATCTGTTGCTCCGGTAGAGCAGACTGGAGAATTGTGGGGTTTTTTCTCTCTCCATTCACTGCCATTGTCTGGAGGAACAGCCTGAAAATCACTTCTAGCACATAAAGGAACGCTGACAAAGCAGATTCTGACCAAGGTTATTATAGTTCTGCATTTTTCATTAGTTTTTATTTTTATTTCGTTTTGACTTTTTGTTTTCAATTTCAGTTTAGTTTTAATTAGTTTTTAAAGCGGGTTTGCTAGTTTAGTTTTTATTTTTTGAAAATGCTTAGTTTTATTTTAGTTTTTATTAGTTTCAATGTTAGTTTTAGTCTTTTTTTGTAATATGGGGTATTTGTCAGGGGTGAGATTAAAAAATTCAAAATACTAGGCTTATGTATGAAATAAACTGACAAAGATGAAAACTAAATACATTTTCTCTATAATTTTTGTTTATTTTAGTTAGTTTTGTAAACACACAATACAGTTTCATTTAGTTATCGCTTTTTATAAAGCCTTGTTTTTATTTTTAATTCAGTTAACGAAAATGTTTTTCGCACCTAGTTTTATTTTGTTAGTTTTCGTTAACGATAATAACCTTGATTCTGACTATATATAGAAAAATCTAGTCTCTCACTTTTTTTTTTGCCTATTTACAATTATTGGTTATTTTATTTTCCTCCTAAGTTTCCTCCGACTGGATTTCAGTGTTCCACTTGTTCAGACTGAAAGGTTTAATAAACATAAAGAAGGAGATTCACTTCAAAACAATTCAGCATCAGGACTAGTTTTTTATATATTGTCAGAATCTGCTTTGTCAGCGTTGGGATTCAGCCTGTTCCTTCATCATTAACCCTCTGTCTTCCTGTTACCTGTTCCCCAGGTGTTTGGGCTCCACCCC
>NW_027284205.1:0-12127 GCF_046629955.1 Centroberyx affinis | reverse complement strand
GTTTGTTTATATGGTTCGTTGATCTGATTGGTTGAAGTTAGCCCGTGATAGACAGATGGTTCATCCAATCACCTGCCAAGTATTTTTTGAAAGTACCTGCCCTTTTCCAAACAGTTTCCAATGACGACTTCCCAGATGGTTCTGTGTAACAAACCATATGGCAAGTCAGGTTAGAAAAAAGCACAACCAGCGACACTTCTCTGTAGGTACATTTAGCTTAACTATTAGTCTTTATGCAAGGTCCTTCGCTAGGTTATTGCACAAAATTACATAGCTTTAAAGCTGCAATAAGCAATTTTACGACCACTAGAGGGTGACAGAAACTGCAACACATTTGTAACTAAAGCACAGCAAAGCTGCTGGACTACTGAGGCCCCTAAGGACAAAACTAGCGAAGGACCATGCATAAAGGCTAATAGCTAAGCTAACTGGACCTACGGAGAAGTGTCGCCAGTTACCAGTCTCGTTTTGCCAGATTTTTCTCCTGCTGAAGGTCACATGTCCCACAATGACAAGAGGCAGGTAGCAAGTTTACTAGTTTAACAAGTTTACTAGTTTACTCGCAAGTTTACTCGCTTGCTTCATTGATTCGCCATTACGAGAATTTTTTCAGGAATGGGAGGGGGAGAGCGCCGCTTTTAAACAGTGACAATAATTTCAATACATTGTGTATCCATAGTCTCATCAATACCTTGGTGAAATATGTGCTCTATACATTCTGTGTAATTACCACAACCAAAATCAGATCTTTAATTCCTTTATTGCCTCCAACAATGTCACATCAAAGTTTTGCCATGGAGGTCATTTTGGAGCCAATTTGGACCCCTGTATCTTTAAAACTATGGAGAATTTCATCAACAAAGTTCATTGTTAATTTGAATACACAAGGATTGTGTGAAAACAATATGAGGACAATCTGAGACTTCAGCCTGTAAAACTCCCAAATCCTGTCTGATTTCAGATGGAACAACTATACAGGCCACAATATTCATATTTGTCAGCACATAATTAAAATATACTGTCTGACCTCAGTCTGTCCAGTCTACAGTGTGGACTCTCCAGTCCAGCAGACAGCAGCTTCACTCCTGAATCCTGCAGATAGTTGTTACTCAGGTCCAGCTCTCTCAGATGGGAGGGGTTGGACTTCAGTGCTGAGGCCAGGACTTCACAGTGAGTCTCTGAGAGTCTGCAGCCAGAAAGTCTGTAATTACAGATTTAATGTGAAAATATAGCTGCATGGTAGCAATGGAACGGGTTCCACTGCATTGGTTAACAACTGTGCCATTTTTTGACTGATTCCTTAGCTACTTTCAAAGTAAAGGCAAGTCCAAGAAGCTTGCATACCAAATTTGGTGTCATATTGACTTGCAGTTCATGAGAAGAAGATTTTTGAAGGTTTTCAAAAAATCCAAAATGCCAGAAAAAATGTATAAGCAGACCTTATGGGTCCTAGAGGCAAAATCGTTCAGCATGATCAGCTACATAAGTGTACCATGTTTCACACGGAGAGCGGGGCTGAGCCTTAGACTTTGGGACCTTATTTAGCACCCCCTATGGGCCAATCTGTGCCATTTTTGTATCCCAGTAGGTTGACCAGGACTATCTATATGCCAAAATGGACAAAAAGTTATCGATGTATGGACGAATTATTGGCTAAAATACAGGAAAACACAAGGAATTATGGGAAATTTAGTCTTTGTTATCATCATATTATACCAACAACTTCAAAGTGCAGTAATTTCCTCAAATCTAAACATAACATTATGTGGTTTGACAGGTCATTTTAATATGATGTTTCTGACCATTCTGACATATTTCAAGTTGATTGATTACTGTGGCATGTTTTTACAATCATTTGAACTTTTTGTGCCAAAGTTGAAAAATCCATTGGTCAATAACTGCGCCATTTTTGGACCAATTCCTTAGCTACTGCTACTTTCAAACAAATTAAAGGCAAGTCCAATAAACCTGCACACCAAATTTGGTGTCCTTCTGACTTGTGGTTCATGAAAAGAAGATTTTTTAATGTTTTTAAAAAACTCCAAAATGACGGAAATCACTCTGCTTTGATAAACAATGCCGCCTCTCTTTGATAAGCACTCATTTCTCTTTGATAATCACTCATTGTAATGTGTAATGAGTGTTTATCAAAGTAGAGCTGAGACTAAGCATACCAATAGAAATGTATACAACATACTACTACTACTACTATTATTATTATTATTATTATTATTGTTATTATTATTATTCATGATAATACTACTACTACTAATAATAATAATAATAATAATAATAATAATAATAATAATTTGTATTATAGAATTTGAAGAATTTTGAACCAAGCAGAAAAGAAAGAAAGAAGAACGAAAAGATTTTAGACTAAGCTCCTCAGGCAGGTAATTTCAAATTCTGGTAAAACACAGGCATTACTGTTTTGTGTTGATATTTTAAAATGGACCCCAGGAAGAGTAGTCTGTCACTTGTGCGTCAACTAATGGGGATCCACAATAAACAATAAACAATTACATGACAAATAAAAACCACAAAAAAAACAACCACATCATGTGATACTAACTGTAATGTAGACACTATCCACTGGAAATACTGTTGTCTGTTGTGATAAAATGTCCTTTTTCAAAACTTTTTAAAGTCCCCATGAAATTAACTCCCATTACTTTTACTTCCTACAAAACAGAGTATCTTTAATGGTGAACTCCAGTATACATAAATAAAAATTCCAACCAACCATCTCAGATTCCATCAAATAAAAGTGCCTTTCTCTACCTGATTGATATTCCATATTGGTTTGAATAGTCCCTCCCCGCGTTATGTCCCACCTCATTATCCTGTTTCAACAGGAAATACATCAAATCAATGAAGTAAAGATGATGATGATAGACCCCCCACAAGCACACTGGCCTATTGGAAAGGTGCAACAGCTCCTACTGACAGCAGAGTCAGAGTATTTACCACTTTGTTGGCTTTACTGTATTTCTGATATTTCCGACTTGAAGGCAGGATAAGATGAGAGGAATCTTTCATAGATATTACACCAATAAAGAGGTTAAAGAGGCAAAAGAATGTAACGCAAGTAACAATCTATCTGTTTGATCAGTAACTGTAATTTGATTACTTTTGTAAAGGCTAATCTAATCTAATCTAATCTAATTTAATCAAATCTAATCTAATGTAATCTATGAAATTGGAACAGTAATGCTTTACTTTACTCTGTTACTGGAAAAAGTAATGTGATTACAGTAGCACGTTACACAGTAATGCGTTACACCCAACACTGTGTGCCACTGCTATGTAGAACAACAATTTTATAGTGTGTATGTTAGAGGAACTCCATATCTTTATTGTAATTCTAATGGTCTAGGTATGAAGGTCGCTCTACACTGTTGTATAATGTTGATATTCACAACAGGACTAACCGAGCCTCTCTGCAGTTCCTCACAGCTGGGATCAGTCTCTGTCGTCCCCCCACTGTTGTGTTGTACTCCTTCAGGTCCAACACATCCAGAACCTCCTCTGACATCTGCAGCATGTAGGCCAGAGCTGAGCAGTGGATCTCAGAGAGTTTCTTCTCTGATCTGTTCTTTGACTTCAGGAACTCTTGGATCTCCTGATGTACTGACTGGTCGTTCATCTCCATCAGACAGTGGAAGATGTTGATGCTTCTGTCAGGAGAGAGATTGGAGGTGTTCATCTTCTTCAGGTTGTTGATGGCTGTCTGGATTTTCTCTGGACTGCTCTCAGTCTGACCCAGCAGGCCTCCTAAGACATTCTGGTTGGACTCCAGTGAGAGGCCATGAAGGAAGCGGACAAAGAGGTCCAGGTGGCCGTTTTTACTCCTCAGGGCTTTGTCCATGGCTTTCCTCAGGAAGACGTCCAGGGATGGGTCACTGCTGCCATACCTACCAAAGACACGATAATCCAGGGATGAGTCACTGCTACTATTGCTACCCCTGTCTGCCAGGAATGTGTCCAATACCTTTGTGTTCCTGTTTGTGTAACAGTGGAACATGTAGACTGCAGCGAGAAACTCCTGAATGCTCAGATGAACAAAGCAGTAGACCGTTCTCTGGAAGAGCACACACTCTCTTTTGAAGATCTCTGTGCACACTCCTGAGAACACCAAGGCCTCTCTGACATCAAGACCACACTCCTCCAGGTCTTCTTGGTAGAACATGAGGTTGCCTTTCTTCAGAAGTTCAAACGCCAGCCGCCCCAGCTTCAGAAGAACTTCCCTATCAGTCTCCAGCAGCTCCTGTTGACTCATCTCATGTTTCTCATCATACTTCTGCTTCTTCCTCTTTGTCTGAACCAGCAGGAAGTGTGAGTACATCTCAGTCAGGGTCTTGGGCAGCTCTCCTCTCTGGTCTGTAGTCAACATGTGCTCCAGAACTGTAGCAGTGATCCAACAGAAGACTGGGATGTGGCACATGATGTAGAGGCTCCTGGATGCCTTGATGTGTGAGATGATTCTGCTGGACAGCTCCTCATCACTGGATCTCCTCCTGAAGTACTCCTCCTTCTGGGGGTCAGTGAACCCTCGTACTTCTGTTACCCTGTCAACACATATAGGAGGGATCTGATTGGCTGCTGCAGGTCGGGAAGTTATCCAGAGGAGAGCCGAGGGAAGCAGATTCCCCTCGATGAGGTTTGTCAACAGCACGTCTACTGATGATGTCTGTGTGACATCAGAGACAACCTCATTGTTCTGGAAATCCAATAAAAGTCTGCTTTCATCCAGACCATCAAAGATGAACACAACTTTACAGACAGAGAGCTTCTCTGCTGTGACCGTCTGTAATGTTGGATGGAAAACATGGAGCAGCATGAGAAGACTGTACTGCTCATCTTTGATCAAGTTCAGCTCCCGGAACGAAAGCAGAATCACAAGACTGACATCTTGATTTTCCAAGCCCTCTGCCCAGTCCAGAGTGAACTTCTGCACTGAGAAGGTTTTTCCAATGCCAGCAACACCCTTCGTCAGAACTACTCTGATGTGTGTCTCTTGGCCAGGTAAGAGTTTAAAGATTTCATGGCACTTGATTGGAGTGTCATGGAGGGTCTTCATCTTGGATGCTGTCTCCAGCTGCCACACCTCATGTTGGGTATTAACCTCTTCACTCTGTCCCTCTGTGATGTAGAGCTCAGTGTAGATCCTGTTGAGGGGGGTTCCAGTTCCTGCTTCAGCAGTTCCTTCTACCACAAATTCACATCTCCTTCTCAGACTGATCTTATGCTCGTCTAAAACCTCCAGCAGACCGCTGTCCGCTGGAAGAGATGAAGGAAGAAGAAAGTGTTTAATAAATATGCTATTGTTTCCTGGTTTTAGAAAAATAGTAGACAGACCCCAGTCTTACTTTCAGCGATGCTGGTTTGACTGGGTGTCTGCAGTCCAGGTCTTGTTCTGGATCTTTCTCCACACTGGGGACAGGCGGAGTCTCCTGATGAACCAGACTGGTCCCCGTATGAGGTGATGCACTGTCTGCAGAACCAGTGTCCACAGCTGGTAGAGACTGGATCACTCAGGACCTCCTGACACAACGCACACCAGGACAGCTGCTCCTTCACAACACCATGACTCCTCTTCCTCTCTCTGTGGAGATGGAGAGTAGAGTTTTAGTTTTAACTAAAACCTTTGTTGAAATTGTAAACTAAATATCAAGATTTTGCGCTTCCTATCTAGATGAACAGAAAAACCCTGACCTAGATGGTCAGAGAGCATCATGCTGCCACAACATGTAAAGTGTTTTTCACATTTCTCTCCCCATAGTTGTATGTTATAAATAAATGTCACTGTGGCGATCATGGATGAATGCAACACTGTAGCATTTTTTCTGGTTCATTTCATATGTAATTGTCATTAATGAATGCTAGTCTCAATACATACAGCATGCAGTCATCAACTTTACTGAAACTGATGTTGGGACATACTGGGGCGTGGGCGTGGCCAGCAGTGAGCTGGCTGTGGCTGTCAACTTGAGGAAAGCGGCCACAGAGCAGGAAGTCACAGCAACAACAGCATCAACAACAATGGAGGAAACCAGAAGAAAAGAAAAGCGAAGCTAAACGTTCAAGAACAAGGTGAACATGTGTTCTCTGTCTGCTTCTTCAACACCTGTGGAGGTTTCGCGGTGCCGCTTACCTCAGCCTCAGGATGGATGACATCATCAAGATGAGGAGGGCGGGACTAAGGATGCAATCTCACCTATAACTGATTTTCTTTGGTCTGAACCATAGTGGAAGTTTACTTTGTTGCATTTTAGTATCTACAAATCATTTTTCCAAATGCTCCACAACAATTGTACAAAAACTGAGAGCGGGCAGATGCAACATTGGTGATGGGCAAGACGACATCTGAGAGGTTGTCACAGCTAATTTGAGAAAGAGTTGTCCAAGAAAAATATATCCAAGACAAAAATGTGACAAAATATTGTTAATCAAGTTTGCAGCTTCTATTAGGGCGCTTTCACACCACTGTAGAAGATTACGCATATGAACATCTGTCAAGAATAAAATAATAATAAATAATTTAATAATACAGACATTTCAAGGAAGACTCTGCAATCAGACAATCTTATCTAATTCTAACTAATTCTAATCTCTAATAACTAATCTCTGTTCAGTTTGAATCGACTAAACAAGGCTGGTGTGATTTTGACTTGTACATCTGTAAATCTTTATTGTGAATTCAAATTTAGAAAACAGGTGTGTGAATATTTTCTTTGTGTAAATTCCAACATGCAAGTTGTAAAGTATTTAGCTGCAAAAACACCTTCATAGTTTCTGGTTGACATGATGAAGATCCATTTTGGTTCAACAGCTGTATTGCAGAGCAGTGAGCAGTTATTTTTCTCTTTCCAGTGTCTTTCCTTGATATCTGCACTATGAGCTTTGCTTCATGAATACAATCCTCTCATAGTGTGTAATGAAACAGAACATTTTTCCTTCATCATCATTTAATCATGTTCCATCGGGTAGACTTCCAGTTTAACCAGTCCTCTTACCTTGTGTCTGAAGGTCCAGGTTCATTACTGAGGTCTGGAGGTCTCTCTTTAGACCGGTCAGTCTTCATAGACAGACAGCTGGGTGCTGGAGACTCTGCTCTCTGCCTGTTGTAGTCACATCTGGAAATATAAATGTTTCATACATATCATTAGTTCTAGTAAAGACAACAATGCATGTGATGTTGCACACTGTGACTTTTTCTGCCCATCTGGTTCCTCCATCTGGAGTTGCTAAGATGAACAGTTAGTTATGTTCATATCCAAATCCTAAAGAAGACAATATGTGCTGAATTTAGGACACAGGTGTGTGAATATTTTCTCTGAGTTTAAATTCCAACATGAAAGTTCTCAGGTGTTTTGCTGCAAAAACACCTTCATCGTTTCTGGCTGACATAATCCAGATGAAGATCCATTTTGGTTGAACAGCTGTATTGCAGAGCAGTGAGCAATTATTTTTCTCTTTCCTTCATATCTGCACTACTATCTCTGCTTCATGAATACAATCTCATTCAATAATATTCCATCAGGTAGGCTTGCAGTATAACAGTCCTCTTACTTTGTGTCTGAAGGTCCAGGTTCATTACTGAAGACTAGAGGAATATCTTTGGAGTGGTCACTCTTCATAGACAGACAGCTGGGTACTGGAGACTCTGCTCTGCCCTCCTCTTCCTCCACACAAACACTCATCTTCTGGACTTCAGTCAGTCTGAGAGGTGAAACAGAAACACTGGAGACACACACACACACACACACACACACACACACACACACACACAGATATGCACATGTGACTTCAGGCGAGACAGAAGAGCTAATCAATACAGGTGTTTCTCTGACTTCAGTCTAAAGTCTAAAATGCCAGAAGACATTTGCAGGAAATGGAGAGGGGAGGAAACAAGAAGTTTACTTCAGTGAACTTTTAGTGTGCTTATTTTAAACAAAAAAATATATTATACACTTGATATACCTTTATACACTTGAGAATACTTATAGATATATATTATACTTATAGACTCTTATTCCCTCTACAGTCGATTTGTCGATTCATTCTTTTATTCATCGTCTGACAGGTAAATCATTACCCCTAGACACACACACATGCATGGACGCACACACACACACACACACACACACACACACACACAGATATGCACATGTGACTTCAGTTTAGTACACTTTTAGTATTTGTGTGAGTCAACTTAAAGGATATTAAAAGTATACAGATATAAACTTAAATGAACTATTTCAATCCCATCAAGTATACTGGTAGTGTACTATGAGTTAACTATAAAAAATACTTACAATTATACTTTTATAAACTAAAAGTGGGCCAATTTAGTCCCAAAGAATGACAAAAAGGATACTCATGTGTATATTTATAGTTCCCCAAATTTAGTATACTTTTAGTATACTTTAGTAAAGTACTAAAGTAAACTTAGACACTTGGTAAGTTAGAGTCACCTTGTTTTTTTTTTTAAACATGTCTAATTAAAAACAGTGTGTATTAAACAGCCAATCAGGACTTTGTATCCACAGATGAATCAGTGATAAACTGTTCAGTTCATTCTGACTCTTATTCCCTCTACAGTCCACAGGGAGACAACTGACTCAGAGACCTTTACAGTAATAATGATTGATTCCTTTATTTAAACAGGTAAGTCCCATTGAGATCGAGATCTCATTTTTGAGAGAGACCTGTGTACATACATGAATAATCAAAAATAAATACAAATAAAAAACCACTCACCCTGCCTCAGCCGTCTGTTTTCCTGCTCCTGCTCTGCTCTGTGTCTCAAAATGGAGCCTGAACTGACCGGTGTCAAACTTTCACTTTCACTCACCAGTTTGTATACATATAAATTTGGGGAACTATAAATATACTTATATGTATATTTGTTTCTCTTTGGGAGTAAATTGGAGCACTTTCTAGTTTATAAAAGTATACTTGTAAGTACATTTAAAGTTAACTCAAAGTATGCTACCAGTATACTTGATGGGACTGGAATAGTTCATTTAAGTTTATATCTGTTTACTTTTAGTATCCTTGAAGTTGACTCACAACTCGACATCATTGTAAATGAGGGCAACCTCAATGGTTCTTTGAGTTTAGTTTGGTTTTAACTCAAGATAAAAACCTGTTATCAATGAAGAGATCTGTAACACTAACAAAGTGAACAAACATAACAAAGGTTATCATTTAATGTCAGTCATAACTTAAAAAAATGGGGGAAACTAGATCAAAAATGATATAAATGTTTCAAAGGCACATCCCTAACTAAATATTGACCTGTAGTCTCCAAACCAACTGAGCTGCAAGTGTAAACCTGACAAGAATAAAGCTCTTCTGCCATCTAGTGGAGAAACTCTGCTACTGCAGCCTGTTTCCTGAACCCACTGACCAGTTTCACCGTTTTCTCTTAGTGTTTTGAATCAAATATTAGTCTTCAAAACTCTAATGATGGCTCAGTAATAACTTCATGGTTTACACTGGGGTCCATTTTTTTCTGCCCAAAGCAACATTACGCTGTTTTTTTGTTTACCTTCAATCAACCAGCCTGTAACTTAAAGAGGTGGGAACGCATACTGACTGAGATCTATTAAAGGCTGACTGTAAAAGAATCAAAGTATGAAAGAAAGGTTTGAACGGAGAGAAATATGCTGTAGGAAATATGGGGAGAAAGAAAAAGAATAATAAATAATTCAACAAATAAATAAAAAAAATAAACCAAGGAGAATGACTACATGAATAGATGACTAAATAAAAAAGATAAATAAAATAAAAAGTAACCTATTTACCTGATTAACCTCCAGTGTAATTTAGTAATGCAACAGTTTATTACATGATTTTCTCATGTTTTTTTACATGAGATGTAAGCTAGGCTATGTGAATCACTTTCACAATACACAAATATCCAAAGCAGGTAGGAGTGGAAAAAACCTGAACGCTTATAACGAGCCGAATGAGAAATGAATCAGTTAACATTGTGAGCAGGTGGTATTTTTTTTTTTAATCTCTTTCAAAATATAATAATAATAATAATAATAATAATAATAATAATAATAATAATAATAATAATAATAATAACTTTATTTGTATAGCACTTTTCTAAAAACAATGTTTACAATAAAGAGAACGGCTATGCAATATGCAAATGATCCAAAGGAGTGGAGAAAACCTTACCGCTTATACTTTACAGATATTTCGCGTTTCTGAATGAGAATCTGTAGGAAGATCCGCACACTTGACTACTATCTTTTGCTAAGGTGCTAGAGGTAAAAAAATAAAAAAAATCATCAAAGTCGAAAGCAAAACTTCTGACCTATAAGCGTGCAGAAGTCTTGTTCTTCCACTCTGACGTTTCTGAACGAGGAAACAGCCTGTCGTGACGTCATCTGCCCCTCGCTTCACGCTGAGCCTGCCGGCCGGTCAGTTTGCCCCTCGCGCCTTTGTCCTGTGGCAGCGCGAGGTGAACTGAACCGAACCGAACCGAACTGAACTGAACTGAGCTGAACCGAACCGAACCGCGACCGGGGACACGAACTCCTCCAGTGTGTCTCCAAGCACGTGTCCAGATATTCACCTATTGGGAGAAAAGTAGAGTTAAGGAGATTTTTACACCAGTGCTTTTACTTCTACTTCAGTAAAATATCAGCAAAGGAAACTTGAGTAGGTCAATCTACTTTTTTTTTTTCACCACTGCTTATTTCTCTAAGAAGCGTTTCAAGTTTTAATTCGCTCAAAATCACCTGTGCCATGAGAGGCAGCCCACAGCTGTTCCATAAGAATTGGGATCCATGGATGACTCACATGGAATCTAATTAATTTACTAACTATTTTACTTTCTTTTTTTTTTTTTATATATATATATATCTCCGTATATATATACTTTGTGGGGTGGGAGTGATGCTGGAGGACCTGTCTCTGTGTGGGAGGGAGAAGCGGTGTGTATGATGTGTAAGATGAAATATATCTTATTATGGCACTGGTTTTATGTTTATGTTATGTTATGTTTTGTTATACTGTGAATATGGAAAATGAATAAACAGAATTTAAAAAAAAAAAAGAAAAAGTTTTACAGTAATTCGCTCTCATTTTCAATCCGCTCTGTCGTTAGCTGTTTGGCGACATCTAGTGGCGATGGAGAGAACTGCAGCGGTCATGTGGAACCAGCAGGTGGATGGGCTTGTCTCTCCACTACAGACTGGTTTTCTATCCAAACCAGTTTAACACAGGGTTGTTTCCCCTGCAGCTTCCTACTAAAAACGTGTTTTTGTTTTGTTTTTTAAATCCAAGTGTAACTATTTACTGTCCAGACGCTATTTAACAGATTTATATCAGACAAACTTGTGTTGAATTCAGAGCTGCAGGCTACTTCCTTGTATTGGAAGATGTATCTGACCAAGCTCACGTAGACACAGAGAGAGAGAGAGAGAGAGAGAGAGAGAGAGAGAGAGAGAGAGAGAGAGAGAGAGAGAGAGAGAGAGAGAACAGAGACAGAGAGAGAGGGGGGGGGGGTGAGAGAGGTGGAGAGAGAGAGAGACAGAGAGAGAGGGGGAGGGAGGGAGGGAGAGGGGGGGAGAGAGAGAGACTGAGAGAGAGAGAGAGAAACAGAGACAGAGAGAGAGGGGGGGGAGAGAGAGAGAGAGAGATAGAGGGGGAGGAGAGAGGGGAGAGAGAGAGAGACAGAGAGAGAGGGGGAGGGAGGGAGGGAGAGGGGGAGAGAGAGAGACTGAGAGAGAGAGAGAGAAACAGAGACAGAGAGAGAGGGGGGGGAGAGAGAGAGAGAGAGATAGAGGGGGAGGGAGAGAGGGGGAGAGAGAGAGAGAGGGGGGGTGAGAGAGGTGGAGAGAGAGAGGGGGGGAGAGAGAGGGGGGAGGGAGGGAGGGAGAGAGAGGGGGAAGAGAGAGAGACAGAGAGAGAGAGAGGGGGGGGTGAGAGAGGTGGAGAGAGAGAGAGAGAGAGAGAGACAGGCAGAGAGATAGACAGAGAGAGAGGGGGGAGAGAGAGAAAGAGAGAGAGAGAGAGACTTCAACGGTCCATAGTCAATAAAACATTAAAAAGTTGGTTTCCTGGTTGTATCTGATTGGCTGTTGGTGCTGATAGTGAC
>NW_027284204.1:90000-113217 GCF_046629955.1 Centroberyx affinis | reverse complement strand
TATGGTTATTGGACAGTAAACGACAAAAAAACCAATCCCAACCAAACTGAACACTCTCACTATATCGACTGTAAGAGTCTCTGTATCCGCTCCGCCTCGTCCGAGCTTCCTCCGTAAATTAGAAAGCCTGGGTCAGTTCTCGAAGGTGGCTTAAGAAGATATAAAAAGCGGGTACGTTAATTACTTTGGAAACATTTCCATCCAGAGTTACAGGCCATGTAATGCTGGCAAAGCCCGGCTCCTGAAACACACTGCCGGCTAGGAGGTTAGTCACCTTACCCCCCCCCTCCCCCCCCCGACCGGATCAGCGTCGGCCCGCGAGGAAAAAATCATTTTGGAGAAGTTCGCCGTGCTTCAAAGTCAGCTGCAAACCATTTAGTGTAGAGGCTTGCGGAGGACACTGCCAAGTCTTTAACAGCGTGTCTTATTGGCAGAGGCAACGCACAGCTGAAAGCCTTATAGATGAAAGCCGTATAGAAGGCCCGAGGCTTGTAAAACCGTTCATAGTGTGAACAGGTCGGGGGGGGGGGGATTAGTTTCAAAATGTAACTCATTACAGATAAGAGATTACCTGCTTGAGACTGTGATCGGGAACGCAGCCTAGTGGATCCGATGAGAAGACCCAGCTGGTTTCCCAAACTGGGGGTCAGGAGCCCAAATGGGACCCGGTCATAGACTGACTTGTGGTGGGTTTCCACATGACAAATAGTGACATGTTTTAATGAGCCTGAGAGCCTGAGAACTACAGGGACTAAATGAAGCAATAAGCCACAAGAGGCCGTGCTTTACGGTGACTTCAGAGCCGCTAACAAACATACAATGCAAAGCAGCAGTGACACATTGTATTTAAAAAGAAAGGGCGCAAATTATCCTTCCGCTAAGTAAAGTAGTTCTTGAACAGTAGTGGCTGCTAAGCAACACATAAGAACCAGTATGAGTGGTGATTTTAAGGTAGCGTATTATTATTAAAATGAAAATAAAACGTTATGTCATGGGTATGGTATATAAGGTGTTTTCTAACAGCTTTGAATTGGACTTAGCCAATCAGAATTGAGATATTTAATATGTTGGATGCTGCCTGGCTCAGCCGCTCATTCTGGAAGATTTTCACTTTTCCAATTAAGCCTCTTTAACAGTTGGCGAGTTTTTTTTTGTTT
The DNA here is from genome assembly GCF_046629955.1 of Centroberyx affinis. Lineage (NCBI taxonomy): Eukaryota > Metazoa > Chordata > Actinopteri > Beryciformes > Berycidae > Centroberyx > Centroberyx affinis. The sequence goes on along the minus strand of NW_027284204.1, from coordinate 112,060 downwards.
TTTTTCTAAGAGGGTGTGATGCTCGCAGGCAAACGGCCAACTCAAACCAAACCAACATAAACTACACACACCTCACCCAAACACCTTGCGCTGAGGTACATGCGTGCGGGCACACACACACACACACACACACAACTGTTGTTTCCTGAGTAGCCTGCCAACAGCAATGTAGGTCCGGAGCCAAGGATTTGCACTGCCAGGGGTTAAGGGCTCCACTCGCCTCAGATGCTCAGTTCACTCGTAACACTAAAATGTACACGCACACACACACACACACACACACACACAGAAAGAGAGAGAGAGAGAGAGAGAGAGAGAGTGAGAGAGAGAACATTTCCTTGACTTCGACATTCTTTAATCCTTACCCTCATTCTGGCCTTGACCCCCTTGGCTCTCATCCTAAACCTAACACCCATATATATATATATATATATACTGTATATACTGTATATATATATATGTATACATACTGTATATATATACACCCCCAACTTAATGGTCGCCCTCCCTCCTGTCCTTTCGTAATTCCTCCATTTCTCTCCTTATTTCCTCTCCTCTCCAGTCTTTTCTCCCTTCTTCCCTCTTCTCCCCACCTTTGTCCGTGTCAAGATCGGGATCAAATATTATTTTCAAATTATACTTAACATTTGCTTTCACTTGGTCACAGCAGCAGATAATATGGGGGTCACCGCATTAGGAAAATCCAGTATAAAAGGGTTGACTTTCTAATATTACAGTCTTTTATTATCCTATGTGGCAAACCCCACCCATCTGGTATTCCAAGAAGGTTAAAACAAACGGTAGGAATCATTTGCAAATACCATTTGACCCAGGTCTGCTCTCCCTCTGTTCCTCCCTTCTCTTTTCCTTTCCTGTTTCGCTCTCCTCCCTCCTTTCCTTGGTCCACCCTTGCTCTCCTGTCCTAGTTTCTCCTCATCCCTTTCCTCCTTCCCTCTACCTTCCTTGACTTTCACCTCCTTTCCTCCCTTCCTCCTCCTCCTCTTCTTTCTTCATTTATGCCCTATTCCTTCCCCTCCTTTCCCTCTCCCTCCCATCCCCCCCCCCCCCCCCATCTCTTTTTATGAGCCTGTAGGTCGGTGCACAGTTTACATAGCCTCTCACCCCTAGGTGGGGACATAGTGGTAGCAAGGATGGAAAGATAGTTGGAGGAGGGAGGGAGGGAGGGAGGGAGGGAGGGAAATGAGGAAAGGATGGAGGGAGGGGAGCGGAAGACAAGGTGGGAGGAGGCGATAGAGGGAGGGAGAGGGAGCGAGAGGCATCTTGCCAAAGCCTCATCTTGAGGAAGGTACTTTTACATGGTGAGAGGAGAACGAGAGAGGGAGAGAGAGAGAGAGAGAGAGAGAGAGAGAGAGAGAGAGAGAGAGAGGGAGCATGACAGAGTGGTCAGGGTGGGCACGGGGCAGCCGACCATATCAAATGAATGACCTTCCGCAGACCTCTCGAGTCAGCCTGGCCAGATTTTCTCTCGCTGCCAGCCGGGGCTCACTGCCTCTCCCTTTCCATCCCTCCATCACCCCCTCCCCCTCCTCCTCCTCCTCCTCCTCCACTCTCTCCCTCCATCCATCCTTCATCCGTATATATATATATATATATATCCCCTCCCACTCTCCATCTCTAACCCTTTGCAATGTCAAGTCCGTACTTTTTCATTTCGGCCACACAATGCCTTGCTTTGCTCTTTTGTCAGCCACAACAATAACGATTACAATCTCAATCTCCTAAATGTCCTCGCGCAGCAAATACTCTATTTCATTTATAACCTTTAATTTAGCCCCTCCGTCGCCGTAACCTTTCATTTTGCCCACAACAAAAAGAGGCCTGTTATGTTCATATTGCTCTGACAAGGACTGATAATAGCCCTTATCGTCATAAATAATGGAAACGCTTCACTTTGCTTTTTTTACCGCGTTTCGAGCCCGGTGATATTAATTATAATAATATTGTTTTTGAGAACCGTGTAATTCACAGCAGTGTCAAAGGTATTCTCTATTGGTAGATTCTTGTGAGTGTTTTATGTTTGGCTTTGGGCCATATTTAGCAGGTAGGGGATCAGATTATTTTCTATTAACTCAATCCAACACTAAACTACAGTGTTCAAAGCACCTGCATTCTAAATCATTTCCTGTCTAGACTGGATATAAGGACCTTAAGTGCCATTTCCTGTTTTCTGGATCCCACTCAGAAATGACTCAAAAACCAATGTCACTGTATTTCTCTGTGCATTTTTCTCAACAAATTGTTGTTCAAAAAAAAAAAAAAAAGAAAAAAAGAAATGAGTCCAAAGTGAACTTAATCCAACCCCGCTTCCATGACATGAGTCAAGCTGCATCTTCTGTCTGTATTGTGATGAGAGGAAATCCACCCTAAAACACAATTCACGTGTTATGATCTTGTGCAGAGTGTCCTCATGGTTACAGACAGGGGCGGACTTAGTGATTTGGGGGGCCCTGGGCAAAGGCAAGCATCGGCCCCCCCTGAGTCTATGCATTATCTTCAAGTTGGGGCTGAGTTTGGAAGATGTGTGAATGTTGCTAGCAGCAACACTAGCAACATAACTTCTATTTTCCTCTGTTTTTTCTTATCTTTGCTTCATGTTTTTATGTTTCTCGTTTCTCTTACAGTGGCAAGAAAACAAGAGGCAATATTGTATTTATGAGTAGGCGGGGCGGCCATGACTCAAGATTGAAATAATATTTATTACAACATAATGAGGGGTGTTTTTCTTCAAATTGCTGACAAATCGCTTTATATTAGTTCTATTCTTGTCTTTTGCAGAGTCCTTCTGGCTGCCAAGGCCTCAGGCAGTTGCCTACCTTTGCCTAATAGTAAGACCGCCTCTGGTTAGAGAGACCAATAACCAAAAGGTCACAGGTTTAATCCCCACAAATGTGTTCCTGTCCAAGACTCTGAACCCTTACCTGCACTGCAAGTCGCTCTCGGTAAGAGCATCAACTAAATGACTAAACCGTAATAGAAACTATGCAGATGATGCCAATTCATTATCGACAGAGCAGCCTCGGGCCTTCTTTGTTTTTTTCTCTCTTGACATTCGCAGATTAGAGTCCCCGGCTCTCCGTTTTCAGAGTTGTCCTCGGCCGCGCGGTGTTGCGACTGAAATATGTAAACACGGCGAATTGTGTTTCAGGGTGTACTTTCAGCCAGCGAGAGGTGTTTAGAGTGCAAGCGAATGAATCACCGTAACTGTCTGTGACACCTCTCTGCACGTCTGGCCAAAACAAAGCCTCTCTCTGTGCGCCTCTTATCGCCGCTATAGCTGCTCTTATCTCACAAATGGGCCCCATACACACACACACACGCACACACACACACACACACAATCATCATATACATCACCAGTGGCACCAAGGTGGACACAGACACACAGACACAGACACACACAATGCACACATATCACACACGTATAAACGGCTTTTATATCAACTTTTTTTTTTTACTGCCGTCCATTTGCGGTGAAAGACACAACACATAAAAAAAAAAAAACGAGGGGGGGGGGGGGGGGGGGGGGCTGGGGGGGGGGGGGGGGGGAGCGCTCGTTTCGATGAAGCGAAAAGGCTCGCGTTGCAGCGATCTGTCAAAGCAGGCAAAGGTTCAACAGTGGGTCAGGCTACCGGGGGAATTTCTTCACCGTGTTCCCTCTCAAATTACACGGTGAGACGAGGGGGATGCTGGGAGAAAGGAGGGAGAGATACGGGAGGGCTGGAGAGAGGGAGAGAGAGAGAGGGAGAGAGAGAGGGAGAGAAGTTCCCTACTTATGTGGTGAGAAGAATCAAGAACGTTGTAAATAGCGAATTGGTTATTCGTTGATTGTTATGGTTCTGATTCATTTTGTCACGTTTTGCTTTGGCAATGTACAGGATAAATGAAGTGAGATGAATTGAGAGAGAGAGGGGGAGGGAAAGGAAGGGGGGGAGACAGACAGAGAACATGCAAGAGAGAGACAGATGGAGAACGAAGTTCAGTGAGGGACAGAGAGAGGGGAATTGAGAGAGGAAGAAAGAGATGCCAGCTGGTTGGCAGGTCAACAGGACAGCATGAACATCAAGGCAATAGCCAGCGATATAGCTCTCTCTCTCTCTCTCTATCTATCTCACTCTCTCTCTCTCTCTCTCTCTCTCCTCTCCACGTCTCTCTCATCCTGTAACTCTCTATCGCCTTGTCTTCTTCATTGGATCTTGCTCCCTCTTTCCCTCTCTCCTCCTGTTTCACACACACACACACACACACACAGACACACAAGCTACCGAGTCAGTTCAATCGGCAACTGAGAATGACCGCAGGCGCTGTGAGAGAAGAGAAAGGCATTGTGTGTGTGTGTGTGAAAGAGAGAGAGAGAGAGAGAAAGAGAGAGACAGAGAGAGAGGGAGACTCATTCATCCAATGAGAGTCGAGGTTAAAAAGTCGACAGCGTCATAAGCATCAAAGGCAGACTACAGAGGCCATTCTTTCAGCTGTCGCTCCTCTCTTCTCTTTCCAAATACAAGGCTATAGTGTGGGGCTGAAATATGGTTCATTTCTATAGAGGAAATAGCATTTCCACTATATTCATTGAGCAGTGGAGGGCTGGAGTAAGAAAACTGCCACCACTGCTAAAGGAAATAAGAATCTGAAAAATCCTTTTAATTTTCACCCAAATAATTATGGGGTCTTTCCTACAGAGTATCATGTTTCCCCTTGATTCATTCAGCAGTGCAGAGCCACTACAGCTAGAACCATACACACCACTACCAAAGGGAATAAGCAACAATATAAAACACATAGCTCCCGTCTTCAGTTCTGATTGGCACATCTGAAGTCATTGTATATGTAGTCAAAATATCCAATAAACACACAGTCATGACTGCATAATAGCTCATTTTTAAAAAAAATAATGCGCTAACCTTCATCTCATCTAAATTGATTTCCCTTTGAGAGGAAAAATTGAGGGAGTCACTCTCAGAGAAGTTATACCGGCTGACCAGAGGTGTCACCAGTGTGAGAGTGACCGCTCAATATCTTTCTTTGTTTCGTTTTTAATGTCATTTTATGTAATTTTTTCTGTTTTAGGTGAAGCACATTGTATTTGCCTTGTGTATGGCCATACCCAAAAGAGCTACTTTGCTAGGTGGAAAAATAACTGGAATTATTATCGACTGAAAAAAAAGAAAAGATTTCTTGCGCAATTGTGTTATCGCAGTGGTGTGTTACCACCGTTTTATAAAAGCAATAAGGCAGTAAAAGCTGTGGTTGCAGTGTTTCTAGAGCAGCTACATTGTTAGGCACGCCATGAAGCACTTACTTAATAACATACTCCTAACCTAATTTCCCATTCAGAAGAACCCACACACATAAAGAGCCTAAGTTTAGAATTGGCGCTTTTGTTCTAATATGAAATCCAAATGGGAACAGTTTGAGCAGAAGAAGAAGAAGAAGAAGAAGAAGAAGAAAGAGAAGATGTAACCAGAGCTTCAAACCACTACCATACCTATCACTTTCCACCATATACCGCCTAACAAAGCTGAAAAAACGCCATAAAACATCATCTGCGGAGGGAAATAGAAGATTTGACGAGTTGTCGCCCAGCACAACTGGGAAACAGGAGGAGAGGGAAAGAGAAAGAAAGAGAGAGAGAGACAAGAAGCGAGATGCGGTGAAGAAGAAAAGTGGAGTAACAGCAGGATAAGAGACAAGGAGCCGATGATGCGAAGCGAGGGAGAATCAAAGTGAGAACGAGGAGTCCTTCTGTGTGTGTGTGTGTGTGTGTGTGTGTGTGTGTGTGTGTGTGTGTGTGCGTGTGCGTGACTCCATCCCTGCGATCTCACCTACAGTGTTGAAGGATTTGCAAACAGGCCTTACGAGCAAATCGTTGGTTTACAGGGGAAAAAGCGGAAGTAGCAACTAATTAGATTGATTTTGTGACTGCTGGAGACAAACACACGTCGCTTTTCGAGATGCACCGCCTCGAGTGGAGCTTGGATCACACCCGCAGCTCGCACCACACACACACACACACACACACACACACACACACACACACACAGCGGCAGGAACACTGAGATCAATTGTCAGCAACCTGTGTTAGCGGGCTCTGTTGTTGTTTTGTTGTTGCGCAATCATGTAAGAGAGAGGGGATGAAGGGATTTCACTGAATTACAGTATATTAGAGGGAGGAGAAGAGGAAGATGATGTGGGAGAGGGGATATGATTCAGTGGGGGAGAGGGTGACATGAGATACTTCTTCAAAAAGAAGATAGAAGAAGAGAAGGAGTGGCACTGCTGTTCTGAGTGGGAAGGTCATTCTAGCGTAGAGGAGCATCCAGACGTACGACTCAATGGCCGTGTGGGTTAATCTCAGTGTGTGTGTGTGTGTGTGTGTGTGTGTGTGTGTGTGTGTGTGAGAGAGAGAGAGAGAGGTTGTGTGTGTGTTTTAAAGCTGGCCCCAACAGTCATCACTCATCTTGATGAGTAATCTACCTTGAAGCGGCATCCAGCCCGAGGCTGAGGGAAGCGGCATCCGGAAAGACTCCACAGGTGTTGAAGAGGGAGACGGTGAACTCTGAAAGAAGCAAAGAAGAAGCATGTTCAGATATTTTTTGAGTGGGTTTTGTCTGCCATTGTCTGTTTATCTTGGCTGTTGTTGTTGATGATGATTTTATGACTTTCATGGACTTGATAGCCACACCCACAGCAAATGTTGTACACCCAAAAATGTACCAAACATCATTGAAAAGCCAAATGGGGGATTTAGGCAAGTACATACCGAGTCACACCTAGTCCATGACTGATATGGTATGATATATCCTATTTATTTAATATTATTTAAATGTCAAAAAGTTGTATATTGTGTGTCCTGGTGGCTCAGTTGGCTAAAGTGAATACTATCTGACTGTGATATCCTGGGTTCAAATCCAACCTGGGACCTTTGTTGCATGTCGTCCTGTTTCTCTATTTATTTTTGATCGTCCAATAAAGGTGAAAATGCCCCCCCAAAAAATATGAAAAAGTTGGATATTGTACCTTTAAAGCTGCAATAGCCAACACTGTACGAAGCAAAATACACAGCAAAATACAAAACAGTATCGAGCAAAGAAACCAACAATGGTTGAATCTGCTGCGATTTTTTTTTTTTTTACATCTCCACCCCACCAGCCACTAAGAAGAAGAAATTTAGGGCCAAGGACTGTAGAATGTACTGAAATCATGCTCACATTACATGATTTCTGGGTAATGAAGTCCTTCAAACTGTCAAAAATTTGGTTGCCAGTGTGCAAACTGACATTAATTCATAGGAAAATGTCACAGATTACAACTTTAATGAGAGCGAGAGAGAGAGAGAGAGAGAGAGAGAGAGAGAGAGAGAGAGAGAGAGAGAGAGAGAGAGAGAGAGAGAGAGAGAGAGAGAGAGAGAGTTGAGGTCAAAAGTTTACATACACTTGTAAGGTACATGTATATTATGGCACTATTGGGATTTCAATTATTTCTGCAGCTGTTTTTTTTCTCTAACAGAATGATTGGAAAACGCACTGCCTTTTTGACAAAAAAACATTCACAAATTTGGTTTCTTTAACAAATTTATTGTGTGTCTTCTGAAAATTTAACAAAATGTAATGGGTCAAAAATATACAAACAGCACAGCTAGCATTTGGTTGCATGTCCCTTAGCCCTTTTCACCTCAATCAGCCGCTTTTGGTAGCCATCAACAAGCTTCTGGCAGAATTCTGGTTGTATCTTTGACTGCTCTTCTTGGCAGAATTGGTAGAGTGCAACCAAATTTGTTGGTTTTCTTGCATGGACTCATCTTTTCAGGGCACTACACATATTTTCAGGTCAGGACTCTGGGAAGGCCATTCCAAAACCTTAATTTTAGCTTGATTTAGCCATCCCAAAACCAATTTTGATGTGTGTTTATGGTCATTGTCCTGTTGGAACACCCAATTTCATCCAAAATGTCATTTTCTAGCTGATGGTTTGATGTTGTCCTGAAGAATTCTGAGGTAGTCTTCCTTCTTCATTATTCCCTCCACTTTCTGCAATGCACCAGTTCCACTGGCAGCAAAACAGCCCCAGAGCATGAAACTACCACCACCATACTTGACAGTAGGTACAGTGTTCTTAGGGTTGTATGCCTCACCTTTTCTCCTCCAAACATACTTCTTGTCATTGTGGCCAAATAACTCAATCTTTGTTTCATTTGACCACAAAACTCTCCTCCAGAAGGTTTTTTGTTTGTCCATGTGATCAGCAACAAACTTGAGTCAAGCTTTAAGGTGCCGATTTTGGAACAGGGGCTTCTGTCTTGCACAGTAGCCTCTCAGCCCATGGCGAGAGGCGAGAACTCGCTTGACTGTGCACAGTGACACCTGTGTTCCAGCAGCTTCTAAAACATGACATCTGTTTTTTGGTGATTCTTGGATTACATCTGACCATCCGGACCAATTTTCTCTCAGCAGAGGGTGACAGTTAGGGTTTTCTTCCAGACTTTGGCAAAGAGACCACTGTTCCCAGTACTTTGTACTTACGAACAATTGTTTGCACTGATAATCTTGGGACCTGAAGTTGCTTTGAGATGACAAGTGACATTCCTGACTTGTGTAAATCTATTAGGCGCTTTCTCAGATCTGTAGGCTTCTGAACTCTTTGGACTTTCCCATTGTGGCTCAATCTAATGCGTGCAGTTAAACAAGCCCTATTTATACAGGCACAGAGAAGTTACCAGCTGTAGTCAATCACAATCACTAACAAGAAGTTAAGAGGCAATCTCATGAAGTAAAATTACATTTTAGAACTTTCTACGCCACCAAATTTATAATATAAGTTGCTGTATGTATATTGTTGACCCATCAGATTTTGTCATATTTTCAGAAGACCCACAACAAATTTATAAAAGAAACCAAACTTGTGTTTGTTTTTTGTGACAAAGAGGTATATTTCCCAATCATTCTGTCACAGAAAAAGAACAGCTGAAGAATTCATTGAAATTCCCAAACTGCCATGACATACATATATATGTCCCTTTCAAGTGTATGTAAACTTTTGACCTGAACACACACTTACACATATGCCGTACTATACTTGTAAGGACCTTCCTTCCTTCTAATCTTAACCTTAAATTCAAATCCTAATCCTAAACTAACCATTTGTACCAAAAATGTCCTCCACTTTAGATGTGTTTCCCCATCATTTCTATCTTTGTGAGGACATTCAGTCCTCATAAGAATAGAAGCACAAGAACACACACACAAACCCATGTCTAGCCCCTACACACATGCACACGCAAACACATAGACCCTCTCTGTTGATGAAAACACTTTCATTTGTCACCTACTACACACACACAAAAAAAAGAAAAAATCAGAAATGAAGAAAAGTGAGTGAGATTCTCCCCTGTGAGATTTGCAGCCTGTTTTTTCAGCGAGATTTGTTCTGTTGTATTTCGCCAATAGGCTGTTGAGTGCTGTAGCAGGGGGATAGTCACGCTAGAGCTGCTTTGTATGAATAACATTTCATGTGCAATAATCTGTGGCTTTCTTGTTACAAAAATACACACACACACACACACACACACAAGGAACAGCCTCAACCGTGCACACAATCACACTCATTCTCTCTCTCTCCTTCTCTCTTTCACACATACACACACACACAACCCTGAAATTGGGTAGAGAGAGAGAGACTGAGAGCCAGAGAGACAGACAGATAGACAGATGGACAGGCAAAGAGAGAAAGCGGCAAATAAAAGAACATGTGGAAACAACATATGACCGGTGAGGGTGACAGCTAGGTGCATTGTCTGATACTTTAGGACAAAACGTGGTGATTTACTAAAAAAAACAAAAAAAAAACACAAAGGAATAATCTGCCGCATTTTCCCATAAATAAATGTCTGTTTTGCTCCTATCTATCGCCAACTGATATAACACAACAGTGATTGCCAGTTCATGGAAGCTTTTCCATTTGCTGTTCTAAACACACACTGGTACAAAAAAAGTCACATGTGAAAACCCACATGTGAATTCAAAGACCATGTGGGTTTTGGTTGGTTTTCATATGCGAACACGTGGATTTTCCCATTTCCCATGTGAATTATCTCTTAACACATGACATCAAGTGAAAAAAGCAATCCCATGTAGAAAAAACACTTCACCTGTGAATTGAAATGTTCACATGTGAAGTAAAAAAACGTGATGGCAGAGAATACAGTGTACACATATGAAAGCTGTTTTGAACTGATATCATATCTCGCTCATGTGTGCAGTTGTAGCGTGTGTCAAGCACTGTGCAGTGCTGGACACACTGTTTGATTGACAGGTGATCTCTGGGAAGTGCAGTGCAGAGACACCACAGCGATGAGCACCAAAGATGATGCCAAAATAAAAATAATAATAATAAAAAAAAATTCTGTTAAGAGAGGAAGAGAATCTCCAAATCCTCAGAGAAAAACCATGTGATCTGTTCAATGATTGATTGTTAAACCCACATTGTAACATTATTATGGACTGCTTTTGCAAGATGAGTCCATTGAAAGCTTCTTTGAACTGAGACTGACACAAGAAGTCAGACAGACGAAAACAGACAGAGGGAGCAAGAGATGGAGAGAGACAGACAGCAGGCGAGAGACACAGAAGGAGAGGGAGACAGCCAGACAGAGAGAGAGAGAGAGAGAGAGAGAGAGAGGAGAGGAATATGCAGAGTGAGTTGGAGCGGTGACTTGAGGCAGACACAGTTGACGCGTTGGCAGCACTACAAACAGACAGCCAGTTTAATTCAGCTCACCTCTAATTGCCTGCCTGGCTGCTTCTCCTGTTTCATTGACGCCCGGATATATGCTAACCTGTGAAACAGATAAACCGCAGGCTATGATTGTACTCTGTGTGTGAGTGTGTGTGTGTGTGTGTGTGTCCTTACTGCGGTAACAGTGCCCCGCTGAACACACCCCTGGTTTTTTACTTTAGCTGGTTTACTCACCACTCTGGAATAAGACACACACACACACACACACACAGCTTGTCACTGGCACGCACCAAAAACGCACATGCTAAAACCAAACTGTGAGATCACAAGTTTGGGAGCTAAACATACAACTTGGCGAGGCCCGAAATATGAATGTGATACCAAATGTTCTTCATGTTTTCTTCCATTTTTTTCAGCTCAAGTTCCCTTATTCAGGTCTTGTCGCTCTCATGAAAACACATCAATTTGAATCCACATCGATTTGAGTCCCGAACCGTAGTTTCAGCATCATTTTTCAGCTGTATAACATTTTTTTGTGTTTTAGTCTCTTAGGTTCTAATGAGGAATGTTGACAACCTGCTTGTCAATGAATGAATTAATAAAAAAACATAACCGTTCAATTTCAAAGCGTCCTGACGCACAGTGCCAAGAGTGTTGCAGAGTCACCTCCTGTGTCTGCATGAACAATGAGACTTCTCACTCACTCACACACTCACTTAAACCTATTAGCACATGTCTCCAGCAACAGAACAAACAGCATGTCAAAGCATGTCACTCGCCCACCTTATGTATGAAGAATATCAGTATCTCTAGCTAATGGAAAAAGATAACAGAGGAATACAAACAAATGAAACCATAAAGCCTCAACTCAATTAAGGACACTTTAAGAGTTATTATATCTCTGCGAGATAGTTCAATGTGTGTGTGTGTGTGTGTGTGTGTGTGTGTGTGTGTGTGTGGCAGCGAGTTTTTCCCACTACATGGCACCGAGGTCCTCCAATTAACAATCATAGTGGAAAAAAGGTAATTACAAAGCTAAGTGGGAGACTTGAAGTCATGCTGAGACACACAGTGTTAGATGCACACACACACACACACACACACACAGCCACTAACTCAAAATCAGACGTGAACACAAGAGCTTGTCAACAATATAATCGTGACAATTAAACAGCATTTGACCTTTCTCTATGGACAGGTAGTCCGTTAATGGAGCGATAAGAGCCGCCGAAGACACTCAGGACCGGAGGAACGACGTGTGATTCTTTCATTTAATTAAAAGACGAGATGAAACAATGCGCGCCATTCACCTGCTGTAATGGATTTAAGGATAAGAAGGGAGAGAGAGGGAGAGAGAGAGAGAGAGAGAGAGAGAGAGAGAGAGAGAGGGGAGAATGACAGTAGAGGAAGAAAGAGAAAAGAGAAAGATGCAACTGGTGAAAGAAGTGGAAAAAAGCAATAAAAAGAGGGAGAGAGAATGCAAAGATAATGACACTAAAACAGAAAAAAATATATATATATTATTATTCCACTGAAAGTAATATATACTGGACATTTATTATGATGCATGCAGCGTGGTAATCCTTGGTAATCTGTTAATATGACTGCTTTAATCTCATTGGACTGCAGCAACCCTCTCTAATCTGATTGGAACTTTAAAGGTGAAACGCAGTCAAGTCACTTTTACTTTTTTACCCATGTGCTTGCTGTTTGTGTGCTAATACAGAGCAGTATGACATCAGCTGGGAAATGTCTAGACCACACACACACCCATACCCACACACACACACACAACGATACCATCACTGTGCTTCACGCCTTGTCAGGATCTACCTGATTAGCAGGTTGTTCCACCTTCTAGTCACTTCAGATCATACAGATGTGCAGTGAAACACTTGCTACACCAGTTTTTTTTTAACTGTTAACTGCCAACAGTGAGTTACGGCTGACTGGTGCCACGCACGTGTGTGTGTGTGTGTGTGTGTGTGTGTGTGTGTGTGTGTGTGTGTGTGGACAGAATCCTGGATTGACACAACAAAAACATATGACAACTGCATGACAAGTCTAGACTTGCCTGAAATGCTGCAGTTCTATATTAGTTAGATTAGATGCTATTGAGAAAATCAGCAGCTGATTCTCCACATTTGAGCAAATAAGAAGAATTTCAAGTAATTAAAGGGTGACATCATTCAATTTAAGAACACTATACTTCACAATAAAGTTTTAGAGTGTATTATACTGTGTATGAGCCAGTGGAATAGTAGAATAATAGTTTTAAGTATACATTCACACTCTTTAAGTACTTAATGAAAATCTGCCATATACACAATGTTGTACACCCAAGCACACATTTCTCTCTCCCTCCCTTCCTTCCTTCCTTCCTTCCTTCCTTCCTTCCTCTCTCCCTCTGTGAGAAGTGATGTGAATATTTTGCTAATGATGCCCACGACCGACGAGGTGATGATCGTGTCCGGGATGTTTCCCTTGAGCCACATAACGCCTCTCATCCAGACATATGGAGCTATTCACATGGCACAGGTGGCGGGACAGTGAAGACCGAAGGGTCCGACACACTCGCGCACACACACACACACACACACACACACACACACACACGGTCTCTCTCTCTTTCTGCTGTCAGTTAATTTAGTCTTACATCAAACATTAGAAAATGATACACCTACGTTTCAACCGGATACTACCCAAGAAAGAAAGAAAGAAATGAGTAGATGAATGAACAGCTGCCTCATAATTTACGGTCCTGTCATCACAGCACAACATTATGCGGAACGTTATATGACCAGATACCGCATGACGTTACCCCACAGCACAGGTGGAGCCATGAAGAGAGGTTTCTCACAGATGTTGCTTTATGACCAATAATTATTGTTGTAACCATAGACGTCATTCAACACCGCACACACACACACACACACACCCACGGTGCTGTCAAAAGATCCTTTTTATATTTTGCTCTGTCCTTTGTTCATCCAATCATTCACTCTCATGCGGTGAATCATGTCCGTTCTTTGCCGTGACCCTGAACAAAAACAAGCGGGTACAAAAAAAGATGAATGAATGAATGAATGTTCCTTCTTTGTCTCTTTTGTCCTGTCCACTCTATTCCACATCCAGCCTTCCAGTGGAACGTCTCTCTATCAGTTTGAGCACTTTCTTCCTGTCTCTTCCCTTCTTTCGCACCTCTACTTTTGCCTCTCTTTTGCCTGCCTTTCATTTCAGCGCCGTTAAAATCGATACAAATCTAACCAAAATGTAAAATAACAACCACGCCATGAATGCATATTTCGACAATGTCATCTCCCTCCCTCTCTCGTTCGCGCTGTGCTGGAGCCGCCACCGGGATGACAACCCTTGTTGGGATTCTGTCGCATCAAGCCGGCAGATTTGAATGCTAAACCCATTAGCCAAGCATCACTCACAGTCAGAGCTGGCGATGATAAATAACCCAACCAGAGAAATCTGATTAGGGGAGAGGGAGGCAGGGGGGGGGGGTCCGAGGGAATGAGTAACAGCGACGTCGCCGTTATCGGGCCTCAGTCAGATTGGAAATCGCACACCGAGAAAACATGAAATGTTCATCTGCGGCGGCTCGTGTCGAGTGTTGCCTAAATCACGGGCCCGGGGACCAGAATCGGGTCTCGGGCGTGTCTCCGGTGGGCATGAGGTTAAGCGATAGCTGAGTAGCGGTGTGCAGGTTTTGCTAAGCTCTGACACACAAAGGTCAGCGATCTCCGCGTGAAACGATTGGCTGGTCAACGGGAACACTTGAACCTGCGAGGGTGTAGGTGGTCGCCTTGTGGGTGAGGCCGCGGTTGAGCGAGTCATTGCATTCGTCTGGGAAGCCGACCGTGCGCGGGCTCAAAGCCACATACACTCTTGCTCTGTATTTCTGTTTTCGCCATGATCTGTGTGATGATCAATGAAACTGGAGGACGATGGATTATTCATGATGAAAGTGACAGTTTTTGCTGATATCTGCTCTGCGGTGAAGAGGTGGCTGACCTCTGACCAACAAACCAAGGGCACAACTGAGCATTTTTTAAAATGACACAGTGGGTAAACAGATTTAAACGGATTTAAACAGAGGGTAAACAGCGGGTAAACGGATTTCACAAGCCCCTTCTGTCATGGAGCACACTCAGCATCTAAACAGACATCTAAACGTTCAAATCAAGTGAAGAGAAAACTCTATGTATGAACACTTCTTCATCTTTTTCAGCCCCTGGACCTGAATTTTAGAAATTTAGGGAGCATTCTCGCCAAAAGTCGCCAATCAGCATTGGAGTGGGGTTTGGAATGGTTTGGCGTTTTCACACCTATGGTTCGTTTGCTCTGGTCCGAATCAGTTGATGAGTTTGTAAACTTGGAGCGTTTTCCCCTTGGTTCGGTTTCTTTTTTCACACGGAGAAAAATCCAAGTGAACCAAAATGCGTCACTACAAACCACATGAGAACGTTAACTCCACTTATTGGTCAGATGCGTCTGGGGCGGGAGCAAGAAAGTAAATACAGGAAGAAGGTCCTGTGTTCTGGACTAGTGCACATTGCTATGCAACATGGAGCAACGGCAGAGTTGGCATTTGCTCATAAATGTAATTATGTGGGCAATATACCAGGCAACACTGTACCAGCAGAATGCCAAATGCACTTCAAGGAAACGTCTTGAAAATGCTATACCTGCCATACCTGCTGTACCTGCTATACTTGGCTACAGGAGACGTTTAGCTCAAACTTGCGGAGTAAATTGAGTACACCTGGTAGTTGGGTCGGATCGAAGTCGGATCACGTTCCCACCACAAACGAACCGCTCCAGAGTTCGTTTGGGACCGGACCGAGACCGCCTCCTCTAGAGGGTCTCAGTGCAGTTGTTTTGGTCCGCACCCGAGTGCGATTACTGTGTTCACACCTGACCAAACGAATCGCACCAAGGGGGAAAACGAACCAGAGTCCGATTTAACCGGACTAAAAGCGCAGGTGTGAAAACGCCCTTAGTCAGTTAGTTTGGCCAGGTGAGTGTCAATTGGCTCAAGTGGCGCCAAATAACTGCACCAAGACGCCTGAAAATGTGAGTCTTGGCCCTCTTCCAAGCAAACTGCACTGCCTTTCATTAGGAGTGAGAACGTCTGAACCAACTACAGGAAACAACCCCAAAATGCAAGGTTTTATGGGTATGAGGAGCCGAATGTTGACATGTGACAGCCAGCAGTTCCTCATGCTTGGAAAGCCTAGCAGAACAAAATGAAGTCTGGACTGATGCTCATGTTCAGCTATTTCTTCATGTGTTCTTACCTGGTATGAACACCAGAGAAGGGACACAGACAACTCCATGATGCTTAGCTAAAATTGTAAGGACTGGAATCAGATTTGCTTTGACTCCCCAGCCAAAATCTCTCATGGGATAACAGATTGCCAAAACTCTCTGATAAATGAGCTACTTGTGAGTTCATGTGACTTTTGTTTACAAGCCCTGGTTCACTTGTAATTGTTGCATTTTTGTTTTTGGTTCCCACTGCTCAAAGTCGACTTTTCCACCCCCCAGTGAGTCTGCAGTTGGTTGCTTGTGTTGCCGTGTGGAAAAGCTCCTCCTTTCCTTTTGCAGTTCATTACCTTTGTTGACATCTCCATGCTAACATCTCATGCTAAACTCTCCATCTTATCTCCTGGTCTGATTCAGCAGACGAACAGGCCATCATCTTTTTCTTCTTCTTTTCCTTTTTTCCAGCGCAGGATATAATAAAACAGCTTCTAAAACCTCACATTCCTTCAGCCGCCTTTGTCTTTGTTTGTTTCTCTCTGAGTTTTGGTCATCGCTATTTCAGGTTTCCCTCGGAGTCGGTTAGCTCTTTAATCTTCATGCGCCCTCTCTGATGTAGAGTGTAAATAAACCAACAAAAAAAACACAAAGCTGCAGCGAGTACACACACATTTGTACGTGGTGCCATGTTCAACTGTGTTTCTATTTTGGGTAAGTGTGACTTGCTGATGTTAAAGGGTTTGAATCCAGTTTGTGGCCTAAGTCTCATGCAATTATTCTCTTTCTCCTGTCTCTCTCCACAGTAGTCTACCAAATGAAGCAGATATGCCTAAAGCGCTAAAAAGGTACAATCACTTTGTCTCATTCTACTGTAGAGAATAAAGCAGAAATGCCCTCTGGTCTGCTTTTATTTAGACCCACATTTCCAACCTCTGTCACAGCAAAAGGTCAGCCTGGGCTCAGCAGGCAACATCTCAATGAGACAATCAATACAAACCCCTTAACCTGGTCACTCAGTTTACATATATAGATTTACATTCATTATAATAACCTTTAAGGTCAAACTGAATGAAATTATATCATTTATCAGGAAATGTGCAAATGAAGGCCTTCTAGCCTTCTTTACAATATTATCTCTGTCTCTTCACATCAAACTCCAATGCATTATCACATTACAGATAACAGCATTCAAGACCAACTACGACTACTACTGACAAAATCAAATATCGCGATATTTTAGACCAAATACCTCGATAACGATAACGTGATCATATTTTGGGAATGAGTATTCATGCTATCATAAGATATTTACACACAAGAAAATGTTGAAAATTAGCTATGATGATTAGCAATCAGTAATGTGTAATCAGTAATAAGTAATGAGTAGGTAAAGCCAATCATTGTTCATTTTACTCTGCCAGAACAGGCTAATAAATTCAGAAAATGTTATCACTTTACTGTAACAGAGCCTTTAAGACCAGGAAGACGTTATTTCTCAATATTACAATAACTCCCAGACGATATCTAGTCTCATATCACGATATCGATATTTTACGATATATCGATATATTTTAAATAAACAGTCTTTTCCATTGTTATACTTGAAAAGTCTCATCTCAAATGGCAGAGTGGGGGTATTTCAAACCAGGAGTGACTGCACACCAAAGAGCAAGGACACGCACTATGATATATGTAATGCATTTGATTACATAATATCACTCACAAGCTTTTCCCCTGGGCTCACGACACAGAAGCTCCTCACCACGTCAAACCCTCCGCGCCGGTTAATTATTAAGAGCAAAAAGAGCAAATCCAATTTACTCTCACCAATTTACTGGCACGCCCATATATGACCTATACCCACCTGCTTATAGGTTGCATAAGCATTCCCTCTGACAAACACATACATGCACACATATTTATATAAACACACACACACACACATACATGCACTGTATGCACTGGTTGACCTTTCCCACTGAGTGTTATTAATGCATGCAGGGTGTATTAGGAAAGGTTAACGAGCTGGGAGGCCAGCACCGCTCACATGGAATACAAACAAGGCTGGGAGAGGCTGGACTCTCCACACCACAGGTGAGAGGGGAGGGCCATCCACTAGAAACATGACTTCTGCAATCTTTTAAAGTGTTTTGGTATTTATATTAATGTGCCAGCACAGCAGAAAGGATGCCCATAATGACATAAAATCATATCAGCAAAAAGAAGAGTCTGTATCAAAACATTAGGGATGGGACGATATATCGAAATTCAATATATCGCGATACGTATTGTCACATTTTTGTATCACGATATATTGAATTTCGCGATACAAAAATGTGACAATACAATATATCGCGATACGTATTGTCACATTTTTGTATCGCAATATATTGTATTGTCACATTGTCACGAGCCAATGCCATTGCTAGAAAGATTTGTGCCTATAAGCAGAATTCTGCACAGTCAGACTTTGTTGTCACTGAACTTTTATTTATTACATCGTATCGTGGTTGTATTGAATCGTAAACCTCATATCGCGTATTGAATCGTATCGTGAGATGAGCATATCGTCCCATCACTAAAATGATACTAAAATACATATCTATTCATTTGAAACACAACAGTGTTTCTGCATTATGCATACTAATCTGGAAAATGTACCCTCAGACCTTGTTTGCACTTGAAATTTAAATTCAAATGCAGATGGAAAAAAAATCATCTAGATTCTGCCTGGATAACTAGATGCACCAAGCCTCTTTTAAACACAAGTGAAATGAAATTCCCCCAAGAAGGACTGGAAAATGATTCGCCAAAATCAAATTTGAATGTAATTTGGAAACATCTAGTTTTAGCCCTTTATGACTGTATTTAAAAAGTATCTCAGAGCCTAGTCTCAACTATTTCCCTTCTTTCTCTCTAAGCAGGAATAGCACAAGAAGGGAAAAAGGATAGTAGTTAAGAGAAAAGATAGTCATCCATATCTGTCAACTGTAAACTCAAAAAAAAAAGAGCTCTGCATGAATGAAAAACATTACAAATGAAAAAATTACTTTTGTGACCCTGACAGTTGAATTCATCTCAAAAAGATGACAAGCATTACAGCTTGCATGCACGGCTCCAAGCTCTGTGTCGTCTAGGAAACTACAGAGAGGGAAAATGACCTGAAACTGCTCCCCCCCCCCTCCCCTCTCTCTCTCGCTCTCTCTCCCTCTCTCTCTCTCTCTCTGGAGCATAAAGCCAACATACATCGCTCAAAGCTATGCAGTCTGGGAAGTGGGACAAAAGAGAAAAAAAAAAAAAATGTCTAGTCACTCAGAACATACATCACCAATGACCTGAATAACTGAACTAACATGCATGGCTCAGAGCTATATCAGCGTTGGAAACTACTCAAAAAAGTGTGGAGTCATACAATAAAAAAAAGACGTAAATCATAGATGACTCTCTCTCTCTCTCTCTCTCTCTCTCTCTGTCTCTCTCTCTCTCTCTCTCTCTCTCTCTCTCTCTCTCTCCCTCTCTCTCAAACTGGGTCAGTGTGATGATGGTGTCAATGTCTGGACTCAGCAGCGGCATATTTGCATCAGTCATCCCAACTAGACCGTGAAGAGAAGGATTTCCCTGCTCAGCTGTGCCTGTGAGTCAGTGAAATATACGCCCCCCCCCCCCCTCCCCTCACCCCCCCCCCCCCCCCCCCCCCCCCCTCACCCTAAAGCCCTCCTGGACTGAAAAAGAAGCCTGGGGATAACTTGGATCCACTTAACGGATGCTGAACTCGAGGCTCTCTTTCCCTTTTTTTGGGCGAAAAACAGATAACAGTCGGCAGCGGGGGCAAAAATGAACATCGCATGACACGGAGATTCCACGCAGCGAAGCGTGTGAAAACGTAATCGACATCGCGCTTATGTTCTTTTGTACTGTACGTGTGTGCTCTTTTGGGACGGGTGCGGCACAGCTCTATCTCCGCAGGTCAGACAGATCTTATCCGCCAAAAAAAAAACCCTCCTCCCCGGGCTAAAAATAAGAGCGGATGGGTGTAATAAGTAGCAGCCCCGTTTAATTACAGCGCCCTCATTTCTGTATTTACAGTGGAATTAGACTGTAATAAAAGAGATGTGGGAAATTCTGAGAAACTGCTACCAAGAAAGAGGGAAACTTTTTTTTTTTTCAGAAGCAGTAACCAAATCCAACAATCTGAGGTCAAGGTCCTGTAGCTGGGTCAAATTTTCTTTAATTTTATTTTTGTCTCATTAGACCAGTGGTTCTCAGCATGGGGTCCGGGGACCACCGGGGTCCATGAGGGGGTTCCAGGGGGTCCCCAGCAAATTGATGAATTGTTATACTTCAGCATTATTTCATTTACAAGAAGTTAACACAATTAGAGAATGTAGAAGAATGACTGTTTTGATCATAGTTTCTCTGTTGTCTCTCTGCCTACAATACAGATAGTCATGGAATTCT
Source organism: Centroberyx affinis (assembly GCF_046629955.1). NCBI lineage: Eukaryota > Metazoa > Chordata > Actinopteri > Beryciformes > Berycidae > Centroberyx > Centroberyx affinis. Next base: position 91,579 of record NW_027284204.1, on the reverse strand, counting down.
GATAAAATCATATCTAGCAATAAAAATATTCTCAGCTTTGGGTCTGAGAGACAAAATCTCATTAAATGGGGGTCCGTGACTCTAATATGGACTAAATTAGGGATCCTTAATAAGAAAAAGGTTGAGAATCACTGCATTAGACAATTATTATAGGCCACATTTTTTATGGCATGATGGACAGCGGCAGCAAAGAACGAAGGGTGACTGATATGTGTGCTGGATCCACTCATGACGGCATGCACTTTATTCTGCTGAGACACCAAGACGCCCCTCTGGTGTGCTTTAAGGGCGGATAAAAAAAAGTCGGCGATGCAGCCAAAGCTGTATGTAACCAAATTCAACCTCTAATTAGGCCCGCTCGTCCAAATTTAGAAGGCGCTGGTGAAATTTTCATGATATAAGCAGCCTTGAGACATCCCCATACTTGAAATTTTGGCTGGGATGGCAACTTTGGGGCTTAATTAATTTTACGAGTCGGGCTTGTCGGGTCATATCGAAATAGCTCGGGAGATCATAAGAAAATTGTAATGAAGCTTAAAGGTGGTTAATTAACGTTAGAGCGAGAGTGGAGCGTAATTCAGAGCCTTCAAAACGCAGCATATAGAGGCAGGCATATGCTTGGCCGCCTCTCTAGCCTATGGATGGACATGTAACAGTGAGGTCAGATAACATCTGCATATACACACTGACACACTGAAGGAAGCCTTGATAAAACAGGAAATCTGCTCATTGTTCTTCCAGTCTAACTGATGGAAACAAGCTGGGATTTAATGCAAAAACATGGTTGTTGGTCTGGGGTTTGGCTTATATAAAAAGAAGGGACGGAACGATCTGCTTATCTCCAGATACGACTCGATACATGATATGAGGTTCATGATTCAATACAACCACAATACGATGTAATACATAAAAGTACAATGACAGCAAAGTCTGACTGTGCAGAATTCTGTTTACTTCTGAGACAAAATCTTTCTAGCGATGGCTTTGTCTTGCTAGAATGTAAACAACAATTTCAAAATGTCATTACAAAGTGCAAATAATATAATTTGGATGGAGAGCTTGTGAAATTGTGATGGTCAAGCGTCTCATTTGTGATTACTACAGCAGAATAACATGGAGCTAATATCACCATTCATTTTTCTGCCCCCGCGATACGTATTGTCACATTTTTATATCGCGATATATTGAATTTCGATACATCGTCCCATCCCTAGTATAAGTACTGTAGCAGATCCAACCATTCGACCATGCCCACTTTCATTCTGCATTATACAAATATTTCTATTTATGGTTACCATTTTGTCATTTCACAAAAGACACAAAAGACAGATAGGCTACATACATTGAAGCAGAAATAAAAAGCACAGGAATGGCGCAATCCACTCACTAAGACTCATTCATCTCACTTACAGTCCCTCTCTCTCTCTCTCTCTCTCACTCTCTCTCTCTCTCTCTCTCTTTCTCTCTCTCTCTGAAGTCTTTGCTTATGACTTCCCCCAAGTTTGAAATTGACGTGTTTTCTATCTATGTTTTTTTTTTTCCCCCGGACTCGAGTCGACCGACGAGGCCTTGATCCTAA